>NW_026707542.1:0-24700 GCF_902713425.1 Acipenser ruthenus
AGAGATCTCGCTAAGAAGACGCAACAAATATTTAAATTAGTATATTGCGGCTTGTAACAGGGCCAGCAGCCCTGTACATTGTTTTGTTTATTTTTAGATCGGGGTCTCCCCCTCCGCCCCTGTGCAGATTATTGTTTTGTGTTTTGTTTATTATGATTTATTGCATACATGACGGCGAGCGCCGTATATTTGATTATTTATGTATTTAGGACGGCGTAGCCGAGTGTTTTGTTTATTTTTAAAACGTGTTCTGGCAGAGGTGAGATTGGTGCTCGTCCTCTGCCAGGAATAATTAAACTCGTGCAGTAGGTGGCCATCTCCCGAATTAATTAAGTGATTTAATTTGTTGCTAATCGGGAGATGGTCACCTGTTATAAAAAGCCTGCAGCTCTCCAACTCGGGGTGGGGTGTTGGAAGGAGAGAGCGAGAACGAGAGGAGAGAAACGAAACGAAACGAAACGAAACGAAACGAAACGAAACGAAACGTAAAGATTCCAGGAACAGTGACAGCAACTGCCCAGCCTGACCTGGGATCGTATTATTTATTGTTTATTTTGTGTTCGTGATTTGTTTTTGTTTACCCTTTTATTTTGCTCTGTGAGCACAGTGTTTATTTTTGATTAAATATTTATTTGTGGATTATTGAAATAAAACGGCGCCCGTGCCACTGCACCGTACCTTTTGTTTTTGTGCCTTCTTCTGGTCTGACGTCACCGCTCGTCATCGCTGTCACACGGCTCTTATCATTAACATATCTTCTCTTAGTACATGCAACAAAATGTATTTTACGAATTGTCGCAACGAAGAAATGCAAATTACGGTATGTTTGTGCTGCGACTGGACCTTTTTTTTTTTTTTTTTTACAAATAGACACAAGTTCCTAATGAAGCAACTTTAAGTAAAGGACACATTCAAATTGAGACCCATAGTATAACTGTTGACTACATTTTCAAATGCACAATATTAGGCATATACAGTACTGTAGATGCAGTATAAATCCAAATGTGTGGATTACTAGATAACTGTATGACTCTCATTGTTGTGCAACCCTAGCCCTACTTTTCTTGTTTTACACTAAAATTCTGGCCTACTTCCAGTTCCTTTTACTTGACTTTACTGAATTTTGTGCCCCATATAAGAGAACAGTGATATATAAAGGAGAATTGGATTCATTAAAAAAAAAAAAAAAAACATGTAGGCAGTATAATTAATTGAGGACTGTCAATAATTATATATGAAAATTATACAAAGCTTGATATGCATTAATGATCTGTTACTTTTGTGCAACTTCGAGTTGCAGATTGCACTAGACTGCAGATGGAACCGATGGTATGCCCAGTTTGATCTGTCATTAAGTTTTATACTGTAGACTTGTGGAATGAAATTAGTGCTACATAAAGCCCTAAGTTAAATCTTAAGGCTTGTGTTGCCTGGGCTGCCAAGTTAACTATGGATAAACAAACAGGTTCTTTTAAAATCATTAAAAAGGGATGAACAAATAATTATCAAGATATCAACTGAATTTTGGGGTTTTGTTTGTTTGTTTGTTTATTCCTACCTTAATACCTGCATACAGTTTAGATTTTATTTATATTTCACAGGGTAGGCACATATATAATAAGTGCGAGAAATCTATTAAACACATTTCTTTTCATAAAGGAGAATAGCTAATAACTTCAACCAAACAGTAAAATCCTGGGGTCAAAGGTTGTCAATGTAACTGATGTTAACATTCAATATATTGGCAAACAGTTTCATAGGTCAATGCAATACACTAATTACAAATAGAGAAATGGGTAAACATCTAAAAGAGCTCTCCATTGAGGTCCTAAATATTCATTTTAAACCTGCATATCCACCATGCGAACATAAAGTACAGTTCCAATGGTTAGAGACTAGTATTTATGTTGTGCTAATAACACGTTTGGCTGGAGATGAGAAATAATCCTGATATTATCAATCAGCAGACAGAAATGAAATCTAATACTATGTTGACTGTTCTGTGATTCTGGTTACAATGTGGAATGGTTATTGTGTCCCGTGGAAATATAGCTTTTAACTTAAAACAAATCCCTTATAATATACAGCGGACTTTTGATCAGGTATACAGACTGATGTGATTCAAACACAGCTGTGAACCTACTGATTTCTACTGAAATCAGAACCCCCACTTTACCAAAATATTCTAGTATTAATTCTGTTCAAACACAGCATGCAAAAAACTGAAGGAACAGTTACTTATAACAAAGCCACAGGAGGCAAAACCAGCGCCTCTTGGTAAAAAAAAAAACATTCTGTTAGATTTAATGCACCGATAACTTTAAAACATACAACCACAGCTTTCGCAAGCCCTCGTCACCTCTTATTGCTAAAGGTTTAAACTGGTTATTTCACATAAAAATACACTTTTGGCATTAACCAAGAATGTCATTTTAAAAAGAGCTGCTAAACTACAACTCAAAAAAAGTTGTCAGTTGCAATTTTGTCAAACGAAATGAATGCTTACTGGAATGTGTAAAGCAATAAAGCAGATTTAATTAAAAATGCAGGTTAATAGAAAAGTCATGATGATCACATGATTGTTTAGGTTTATTCAATAGGAGAGTAGTTTTTTTTTTTACTAACTTAAGGGAAATGTACAATTTACATGAAAAATATTTTAATATTTAATAGGAGTCCCCAATGGTTCAACTGGTAAAGACACTACAGTACTAGATGAGTCATGTGAGTGTGTTCGACTCCCACGTGCACTGCAAATTGCTGAAATAGTCCAGTATTGTACCTATTTTAGCCCAGTTTCATCTACAACAGGATCCTTTTTTATTAAGTTGAATAGAGCTCTCCCACTGCATAGACATTCATCTGAGCGGAGATAAAGGGTTTTATCAGGATGCCAGTAAACAAGACCGTAATTCACAGTTCTGCCCAGAGCATCTTACCCTGGGCACTTATATTAGCAAGAAATAACAATCACAACTAGAGGTCTAGTTCTCCAAACCTTTTCATGTGGGCCACCTGGCTCTGTGAAGAGACAGTCCCGTTACACACCCCATCTTCTTGTAGTTCGTCTCTCTCCCTTCATTCCTGGCTGTCTGGTATAAATCCTAGCCTAAACTAGCTACCCCTTGATAACTAGCACCCTGCACCTACAGATCCTAATCCACAGGTGTGCGCTGCTGTGGATTGACCCAAAACACCCGATTCCCTTTTGCCAGGGCTCAACCCATATTATATGAGCCACAAGACCTTCCAACTGACCCAGAGAAAACTGCAATTAAACCACCCAAGTCATTTAGCTGCTTTTACAGGGAGCCACCTTCTGTACATGATCAACATTTTGGTTTATCCAATGTCGAGGTACAAATACTATACACTGAAGAGCACAGAATTCCACCATCAATTGATGGAAAAAATAAATCTTAAATACAGGTACACTTTGCCGGAGTGAATAAACCATGCCCTGCAACCATAATTAGTTCGAATATATCTAGCATCTGTTGCAAACTTCTAAGATGATTAACAGATGAAAGCATAAACATAAGGTTCAGGTAGTATCTATTATAAATGTATTGAGAACTTACCTATTAATGGAGTAAGACTGGCCAGGACAACCAGACCAGGACATGAGAAAAGACACCTACAAGACTGACCAGTACAAGCAGACCAGGACATGAGAAAAGACACATACAAGACTGACCAGTACAACCAGACCAGGACATGAGAAATTTTTTAAAAAAAATATTTTAATATTAACACATCATTAAAATGGGTACTTTATACTGTATCATATTTTCTGCTTATATCATAATTACAGTAAAGCTGCATTTGTGATCACGTATTTCCCTGTTAAAATGTGAATTTCTGAAAGAATGGTGTAAATATATATATATATATATATATATATATATATATATATATATATATATATATATATATATATTAGTGATGTACTACCTGTTACACTGCATTTAGGAAACCTGGCAGCCAGTTTAGGTTGCTTATGGTAAATTACTGAAACACTGCATAAGGACATATGAAATATTCTACAATTTAGCATTTACTGTTTTTCAGGAAAGCATTTCAATATTTAGGAACATTTGCTCTATAATAAGGCAATTTTTTCTGCTTTAATAAATATTATGTTTAATGGTGAAATATCTAGAAATACCGATTTTTAGATCCTGAAATGCCGTCAAATAACCATTTTTTTATCTGAGAACAAAACACAAACCTAATCATAATTCACCGTGCTATTCCAGCTCAATTCCTTCTGAAAACACAAATTATGGTGAAGCAAGGAGAAACTGTACACAGATGCCCATTGGCGAAGCGTTGTGCACTGTGGGTTGTGAAACATGGATATGCTTCCCTACCTCCGTTCCTCCCAAAAAGCCTTGAAAGCCTTTTCAATTATTATTTTTTTTTTTTGTGGGAATAGTTAGTAAGAATGTACAATAAGAATTTACGCAGAAACAAAAGGTAATCATAGTGAACACAGAACATTATATATATATTCCATTAATCTTACCTGTTGTGTTATATTTAATACATAGGTCTCAAATGTGCAGTTCTGAAGAAACATAGTGTTACAGTAAACATGTGTTTTTATTTTAAAACATCCGGTACTACTCTAGGTTGATGGAAGTGCAAAGCAGGATAGATACATAAAATTCTGTTTTTTGTTACAATCACTTCAATATTTGCTTCAACCCTACAGATATTAGATCATGTAGTGTACAAGCACAACACCACATTCTGTCAATATATTGTACTTCACAAAAGGGATGATTTAAGATGATAACATGCTGCACTATTTAATAAAAATGAATATATTAAGGAAACCCCACAAAAAAAGTACATCTCAGCATGATACAGGGCAATGTAAGTAAGGCACCGGAAATGTGTCGAATCAGATTGTTCCAGTGGAATTTCATTTCAAGCCTGTTAGTGGAGGATGTTTGTATTGATACACTACAGCACAGTTCAAATTGCTATGCTGCATGAAGCATTTCCATGCTTCTCCTGTCACTTTGTTCTAAACTGATGTATGTGCCCTCCGTAAAACAGGAACAGAATGCAAAATGGGATATTCAAGGTCATTCATCTTCCAACTTGATGTTTCTGCTATGAATTATGGAATCTGTTTGTAGCAGTTAAGCTGTTTGCCAATGAACATAAAAAAAAAGATCCTGGTACATTAGCTACTGTAGTTATGATCTTATCATGATTAACTAGAGAGGAGCATAATATAAATATATATATATATATATATATATATATATATATATATATATATATATATATATATATATATATATATATATATAAAGATCCCCTAAACTATATTCACAAGTTACAAAACTTTGTCACATATTTAAATAAATATTTGTAAACTATAACACATTTCTACAGGAAACAGTATTAGTCCAAAGATGAAAATCAATTTGACCCCATTATAAAACAAATACATGCTTTCCAACTCTGCCTGCATTTTCTTGCGTCACTGCCAATACATTGTATGCCATTCACTCTCATTTTATTTGGAAAGGAACTTACATTTACATGTGCTCTATTTTGTACATACAGACAACTCCTCAATATCCTTGCTGCAAGAAATATGCAACTCCTACAGTGGATTAAAAAAAAAAAAAACACTACAAATATCTACAGGTTAATACATAAAACAACACTGAAGAAGACTATAGCACTGTGGCAGGATGACAGAGGTTTGAGGCTCAGAGACAGTGGAAGGGGCAAAATAATGATCTTTATTCAACAAAAAATAATCAAATAAACAGGCACAAGGGCCAACAAAAAGGTTAAAACAAAATACAGAAATGTAGGCTGGGCATTAGCCTTCACTACAGTTTCTTTCTCCAAAACTAAACAGCACAGCACAGCACACCAACAAACAAACTCACCCAAAAACTCCTCTCCCACAAAGGGTTTCACCTGCCCTTTTATAGTCTGTGGCTGTGGTCTCCTCACCTCCCCCCCCTTCGTAGCCGGCAGCTCCCCTTTGTGAGGCTCCGGCCACAGTACTTCCTGCTGCCATTCAGGACTGGCAGCGACTCCAGGCGAAGCAGGACCCTCGGCGACCCCAGGCGAAGCAGGACCTTCGGCGACCCCAGGCGAAGCAGGACCTTCGGCGACCCTAGGAGGAACAAAAGCAGAGCAGCAGGCAACCCCAGGCGATGCGAGGCAGGCATCCTTGGGCGTGGCCAACATTGCAGGAACCTCCGGCCAGGGTGGCAGTGGCCAGAGTTCCTCTTCTCTGTTGGCAGCAGGAGGTAGAGCCCGCTCCAGCTCCTCTGGTGGCGGACGCGGGAACAGCAGCTCGTCTCCCTCTGATGGCGGAGGCGGGAACAGCAGCTCGTCTCCCTCTGATGGCGGAGGCGAGAACAGCAGCTCGTCTCCCTCTGGTGGCGGAGGCGGGAACGGCGACGCTGGTCCTTCCGGCGACACTGGACCCTCTGGCGACGCGGGACCCCCTGGCCCCTCTGGCGACGCTGGACCCTCTGGACCACCTGGCGGCGCAGGACCCTCTGGCGCTCGGGACAGTAGCTCCACCCCAGGCGACGGCGGACCAGCAGCGACCCCAGGCGACGGCGGACCAGCATCCCTAGGAGAAAGCACACTGAGAGTTTCTCTAGACAATGCAGGCAGGCAGGCAACCCCAGGCGATGCGGACAGGCAGGCAACCCCAGGCGATGCGGACAGGCAGGCATCCTTGGGCGGTGCTGTGCCTCTTAGCCGCCGGGCAGTTTGTCCCCGTGCTCCCTTCAGCAGCCAGTACAGAGGCTGGGAGGGACCTCCAGCATCTTCTGCTGGCGGTGGAGGGAGAGACAGCTCCGGCTGTTCCCCCTCTGCTGGCGGTGGAGGGAGAGACAGCTCTGGCTGTTCCCCCTCTGCTGGCGGTGGAGGGAGAGACAGCTCCGGCTCCACCCGCTCGGGCCGTGGACGCACCGACTCCTCCCGCTCGGGCCGTGGACGCACCGACTCCTCCCGCTCGGGCCGTGGACGCACCGACTCCTCCCGCTCGGGCCGTGGACGCACCGACTCCTCCCGCTCGGGCCGTGGACGCACCGACTCCTCCCGCTCGGGCCGTGGACGCACCGACTCCTCCCGCTCGGGCCGTGGACGCACCGACTCCTCCCGCTCGGGCCGTGGACGCACCGACTCCTCCCGCTCGGGCTCCTCCCCCTCGGGCTGTGGACATTCGGGCTCCTCCCTCTCGGGCTGCGGACGTTCTGGCTCCTCCCTCTCGATCGACAGCAGCGGCTCCCCCTCTCTGGGCGACGGCAGCGGCTCCCCCACTCTGGGCGACGGCAGCGGCTCCACCCCCTTTTCTTCAAGGAGGGGGATCTCCCCCATGTCTATCGCCAGGTATGCCAGGACCATGACGGCTATCTCCTGGAGGGACCCCGGGTGGTGATCTCTCCCACTCCTCCCACCTCTCCCCATCTCGATGCCACAGCATGCTGAGGGCTGTGGGGAGGTCGTGGAAGAGGTCTACTTCGGGGTGCACCAACCACTCCCAGATCTCCCGTGATGGTGGTGAAGGCGGTGTTGGTGGAGTGGCTGCCGAGGACGGGGTTGGTAGCTGCTGCTTTCTTCGCTGCCTTTGTTTATTTCCCATTCTGCGCACCGCCAAAAAAAATAAAACCTCCAAAAATTCAAAAAAATTCAAAATTCAACAAAAATACTGCTCTGAGCCTCTAGGTGGCGCTTTCCCACTCTGACACCACGTGTGGCAGGATGACAGAGGTTTGAGGCTCAGAGACAGTGGAAGGGGCAAAATAATGATCTTTATTCAACAAAAAATAATCAAATAATCACCACACCACACCACACCACACCACACCACACCACACCACACCACACCACACCACACCACACCACACCACACCACACCACACCACACCAACAAACTCACCCAAAAACTCCTCTCCCACAAAGGGTTTCACCTGCCCTTTTATAGTCTGTGGCTGGAGCCCAATTAACTAATAATTAACAATTAAACACTTAAGGCTCCAGCCACATTCTCACATGTATTTTACAGGGAGGAATTTAACCCCCTCCCTGCCAATCCAAAACAAAACAAGAATCACAAAAACATAATGAAAACAGTAAAAATAACAACAATAACAAAACACAAATTATTGGAGCGAGCTGGCACCCCATCACAAGCACCAACTATACAAAGCAAAATATTTGTGTTTCATCTCTCTTTCCTGAAGAAACATGCATTGTTTAACACAGTTTGGTGTCAAAAGATGAGAGATTAAATATAGATGCCAACAGAATTATAAAGATGGATGGACAGAATGATTAGCTATAATAAAAAATATAAGGGACCTAAATATAAGGGAACTTTCTTCATCAGAATCTTTACTGGAATTAATCTGTCAGCTGTTTAGAAAAGCCTCTTAATATTCTAGAATCTGTTGGTCTAGAATCTCACAGCTTTGAAACACCATCAATTGCTGAGAAACCACATGCTGAGGATCCTAAGTAAATTGCACAGATTTTTTTCTTTAAATTATTAAACTGGTTTATAGCTAGAGATGTTGCACAGACACCATCCCCCTTGCACTAATCTCCATCATCATAGGTTTCCAGCTGAGGAAACCTATGAGGAATATACAGTATGTCTATCTATCTATCTATCTATCTATCTATCTATCTATCTATCTACTGTATATATGTGTGTGTGCGTGTGTGTGTTGCAGTGTTAACCGTTTTCTTGTGTGGAAACTTACTCGGGGGATTCACTGTGATTCACAGTGATGGTTGTTTTGACTTAGCTGGTAAACCTTTCAAGTCATGATTCAATTACATTGATGCTGCATATCCAGCCAAGACCACAGTTAGTAACACCATTAGATTGGACTTATTTGAACCATTTCCCTTCTCATCAGGACCCTTTGGTGTCACAATGTATCTATCAAAATGACAACTTTTGACAAGCTATAAATTAATCATTGAGTTTTGATGGCCCAGAAAAGTGGTTCACAAACATAGCCTGCAATCACTTTTTGCTGTCATGCATCACCTGTTTGTGAAACAGCAGTTACTAAAAAGGTATTTTTTTTTTTTAGTATGCGTTGCATATTGCTTCATATCGTTGATACATGTAAAAGAACATTGAGATTGGAACACATGATTGACAGGGACACAAACTAATTTTGGCAGTAATACAACCATAGAAAATTGGTTTAAGCTGATTTGAATTCTATTAAGATGGTCCACAGAGGCAGCATCAATTTCAATACTTTCTATTCTGAAAAATAAACAAGCCTACCTTACAGTAAGTGTGAATGTGATGGAGTCATGAACAGCGTCATTTTTTGTGCCTGTGTTTGGTCAAATAGTTTTCTTGCTTTTTGATACCCTGCAGGTACAAACAAAATACCCAATAGAGTACATGTTTGTCTACTGTATTTGTTTAGCAGGCTATAAATTCCTCCACTGAAAAAGGCTCCGGGCAGACCTCTAGCTCCAGAAGCATCTACACACAAACTGAACAAATCTACAGTGCTTCTATTCAAAAATGTGTTCCTCATGCTGCTCTAGGAATATCTTCAGTTGAAATAATTTACCGTAACTATTCTTAGGAAAAATTAACATAACTACCACTTTCCCTTTCTCTAAACTTAAGACCGATAAAATAGTATTTTCTTCAGCCCTGATGTTAATCAACTAAATCCTAGCCAAACAAGAAATGAAATCGAATAAAAGATGCAAACCCCATTCTACACAGTGGAAGTGCATGATGCTACCCCTTCCATTTGAAGGCTTACAGTAACAATTAAACAAAAAACTAGTGCTTAAAAAGATACTAGTCAACCCAACTAACATAAAAGCTATAAACAGGAATAGGTCCATGCTTATTTGTGATTGGTCCTCAGATGGATAGTTCTACAGCAGTAGTTTGGGGTTTGCATTGTCTCTTCATTGCTGTAATTATTAGAATATATGCAAATCCATTTCCACATTTTGGGATTATTTCTTTGCTTAATATATAAAGGTTACATGTTATATACAAGGTACACAATACACTCCAGTTATAGTGTTCTTCATAGCATACAATGGTGTTTTCATGGGGCAGTATACAATAGATGTGTGATATATGCAGGGTGCTTGCTGTATCTGGAGAAGTACAGTAATTAATCTGGGATGAACTGTTTTTAGCAACAAATAAAACCTTAGTTGTATTTTCTTCAGTCAATCTTTTGTCATACTAGTCAGATGAATTTGTTTGCCAGTCAGTTGAGTTGAATATTGAAACTCGTCTCTCTGAGGGGCCAGGGTGCTAGGGCAAGTATTAGGAGTGTGCCAGACTGCCACTAATGGTTCACACTTCATATTCATTTCTGGAGCTACCTTTTTTTCTTGGTAAAAAAGGCCATGTTCAGATTGCAATTAAGACATTCTTATTTAAAACCTAAGGGAAAATGGCTAAAAATGATAATATGTAAAAAACAGGTGCAATTTAAACCTCAATTATACATGAAGGGCAATCACTGTCATGGCCCATCAGTGACCTGTGCAGCATACAAAATATAACCATGACATTAAATTTGTAACATAATGGGGTAGGATAATAAAAGTCGGTGACCTCATTAAGGTTGTCAAGGTGATGGGCAGAGGGGTATTGGTTTATTATGGCTCCTTCGACATCAATTTGGTATAATTTAGTCACTTTGATTATGAGTATGTATGCTGTTATTAGAAAGTCTCTTTCCCTCATTAGAATAATTCCATTTCTCCTCCCAATAGAGGTTATTGCCCAGAGCAGCGTGAAAAGGAGTCTCACCTCATTGCAAACCTTGTCTTGCAAATGTCTTTAGTCAGATGGCTTTTCAGGCAAATAATGAAACTACTTTTGGTGCCCTACAAAATAATTTCAGAACTCATCATCAGGTTCAGATGTTTGTGTTTTATTGTTCAACTTGTAAGCAACAAATGATGTCTCCTTTATATCAGCCTTTACTCTCAATGCAAACTGGCACGTTTTGTTTACTCAGCCAAGCAGAAATACATCCAAAGATGTAGAAATCTTTTTTTTCATACATAGAGGCTAGTGTATAGAAAGTTATATGATGTAACGTCATGTGTCATTGTGACAGGATGGTTTGAGTGGTGACGTCAGACCGGAAAGAAATTCACAGTACTGAGGTTGAAATGTGAATGCGCTTGCTTGCACCGGTTTATTTAAACAGAAAATAAAAGGTTTAACAAACAAAACACAGCACTTTGGGCCAAAATAAATAGACAAACAAAACAGTGGACGGAAAACAAACAAATACCTTGCTGGCCCTCCACACGACGTAGCAATTGTTTTTAGTAATTTTTGTCATTTTACCTCCTGACTTTCCACTACCGTTCTCCACTCTGAACACTTCCCCGTGCAGCTCATCTGCAGGTCTTTTATAGTCTGGCCGAGGGGTTAACTAGCTAGTAATTATCTTATCTTATACCCGTCGGCCAGAGTCTGCACGAGTTTAATAATGATGTGTGACTGTCAGCTAATTAAATACTCAGTAGCTGATCAGTCACGCATCCTCACAAGAGTTTCTAAACCACAAACAAAACAATAACAAATAATGGTGGCGCACAGTAACAACAACAACAATAATAATAATAATAATAATAATAATAATAATAATAATAATAATAATAATAATAATCAATGCACACACATTTATACAGAACGGGACGGGCACTTTGCCACAGTCATAGATCAATGTGGACTCTCAAAGCTGTTTTCATGTGTTTAAACCAGTGTTTTTCAAATGCGCCCACTGGTGTGATTTTGTGCAACCACAGCAGTCCCCCAGTTGCCCCCCAGTAGCCCCCCCCCCCCAGCAACTCCTCTCTTAATTGACCATTACCTTAATCAGCACCGCTATGCAGCTTTCATTCAGCACAATTCATTGCTCTTATTGTTTTGGCTTGCATTCTGATTCCTCATACTGCATCTGTTTCTAGCTGTTATGAGCTGGTGTGGCAAGGCAAAATCCCTTCTGCTGTAAATAGAGTGCGTGGGAATGTAAGGTTGGCAGGGATGGGGTTAAATCTGTTCCTGCCAGCAATCACAGGTGTGGCCATTCCCCAGTTAGGTAATTGGTGAAATTGGGGAGTTGCCACATATGTATAAAAGGAGCCAAAAATCCTTTGTTTGTTGGTGGGAGTTTGGTAAGTTTGGACCTGTGTTTATGGAGTTTGAAGTGCAGGTGAATGCTCAGCCTACAGGCACTGATTGTATTGTACTGTTTAACTTTTTATTTTGGCCTTTGTGCCTGTTTTGTTTTGAACAACAGCTTTCCCATTCCTGATGCTATCCTTTCACAGCCGGGATTAACGCCAGTGTAATCACTGCATGCGGATTGGCAGAGCTTTCATTCTGATCAGATTTCATTTTAGCATGCTTCACAAATCTCTGTCCGTTTTGCTTTGTGTCAGTACTCATTGGTTGATCAACTGTCATGTTGCCATAGATACTGGTGTGAATAAGTAGTGCAATGTGAAAACAGCAGTATTGAATAATATTGCTTTCTTTATTGCTGGGACACATATCCAAATAAATACTGATCCACATGTATTTGAAGGCCAAAACCCACCAGACATTATTGTTTATAGAACTTCGAATGTATCACAGCGTATTTTGCCTTGCATAATATACAACCTTGCCAGAATTTGCACAACAGAAGACCAACACAGCTGCTCTTGATTCCCTATTTAAAAATGTTTGTGGCTGATGACTATGTAATGCAGGGGGGGCCACTGGGTAGCATGTGAGCTGAGAAGCACATCTCATTGATATTCAGCACAATATTTTTCTTCTGTTATTTAACATCATATATATACCATTATTATTTCTAGTCAAAATCTTTTAACTTATGTTTGTTCTGCTACAGTCCTGTGTAAATCAGTTTACTTTGAGGGCAGCATGGAACCAAATCCTAACACTGTGCAGTGGTGGAAGATTAGAACTCCCTCACTGCTACTAGGTTGAGCGTGCAACACAGAAAAGACTTTTAGAATTCAACATCCTGACAAGTTTTCTGCTTATTTTTGGGTTGAGCAGCAGATAATAATTTTTTTTTTTTTTGCAAAAGGAAATTGTATCCATGATTTAAGAAGAAGAAGAATGCTTTACACTAAACATACCCAAAACCAAAACCTAAGGCAAGTTTTCCACCTTAAATATCCAGTGCAAATGATTTTTGCCTTGGAAACCACCAATTTCCATATAAACGTGTCAGAAATTAATATAATTTGTCTGCAAAATTCATGGATGATTTGACTGCTGTCATCGGTAATTTAGCAGAAACTCATGCCAGTTCACATTGTAATCTACCTTGGCCTGACCTTCAAGGACACATAATACCAGAAGTGAACATCTGAATGCCACATATCCAAACCATCAAAGAAGGTTATTTTTAGAAGATCTGAAGGGTAACTCAATGTATTATTATAATTATTTTTTATTTATTTATTTATTTATTTATTAATTAGCAGATGCCCTTATCCAGGGCGACTTACAGTTAAGTCGCCCTGGATATGACAGTCCAAAGTATCACATTACAAAATATCACATTACAGATAAGAGCAGTTATAAAGTACAGTAAAATCAGTAGAAACTAAAATCAGATTCAAATAAGAGCAAAATAAAGAATACAGTAAATAATCACATTCAAGAGCAAATTCGACTAAGAGCAGTTCAACTTATAGTACAAATATTTACTTACAAGAGTAAATTCCATTAAGAATACTTGTAAGTATGATAAATGGATAAGAACGGTTTCAAATAAGAGCAATTACAGAAATGTGAATAGAGATACCTTTAAGAGAAAATCAAGTACAAGATCCAGAAAGTAGTTATCATTAAATTAAGGGCAAAATCATTTAGAGATATCTCTAAATAACTTCTTGTTCAGAAAGTTATTGGGTGCGTGCAGAATCTGACCAATTTAGCCAATGATCTTCTAAGAATGATCTCCGTGAACGCACCCATTGGCTAAATTGGTCAGATTCTGCACAGAATCTGTGCAGAATGATCTCTGTGAACACATCAATTTAGAGATATCTCTAAATGATTTTAAGATATCTCAAAATAACTTCCTGACAAGATATGTCGAAATGACTTCCTGTGAAAATCTTTTGAATGGACTTCCTGTCCATTTAGAGATATCGCCAAATGAATAGGAAGTTATTTTGAGATATCTTTAAATGATTTAGAGATATCTCTAATGAGGAGCAAGTCTTTTTGAGATATCTTAACTTGAATTTCAGATATCTTTAAATGATTTCTAAATCAGTTAATGAAACCTATAAAACCTGGAGGATTCAAGGTTTGTGCACCCCGACTTACTTAATACATAAACACGGGTCCCCACATTTAACAAAATTACTACATTTGTATATTTGACAGTACAGTATGCATGTAACAAGAAATTGTCATTTGAGAGAAGCCATATTATGTACATGGAAATGACCAAACTAAATACTTAATATAATCTTCACAGCAGAGACTTCAGATGGATGTGCTTCTTACGTAAACAATCTCAGAAATGTCATTTTCGGTCTTTAGTGCAAGCTAAATTGAAGCATAACACAGAGAAGACTTTTAAGCAAGATCAATCAGTAAACATTTTTCCTGGCTTGTGTTGTTATGAGGAGACAAGAGTAACCCTCCATCTGTAACTGCTGAGCTGTTAAGTGGCTTGGGAATTTTTAAATTCTATTTTGTCAAGATATGAAGACAACTCTGTGAGAAAAATCTCTGGCATAATTGAAAAAAAAAAATGGATACATAATCCAATTGTTATAACTACTACAGGGGGCATTGAAACCATGTCTGCTATTTCAGAGCTTTAAAAAAGAACTTCAAAATGAAAGCTGAGCAGTGACTGTATTTCCGTCACTATAATCATAACAAAGCAAGAAAACTGAAAGAAAAAATACATGCAAATGTAAATAAAATCCAAGTCATACTTGAATCCAAGTCGCTTCTCCAAATTTGATCATTCATTTCTGGGGGGAATAAAGTGTGACTTGGTATCTAAAAACACTTTTTTACTTCTCATTATCATAACACATTGCTTGCCCTTTGCAGTAGCCCATTTTTATTTTGCTGTGTATCTTAGGAAACATATATGTATTATTTCAGAAAGGTACTGTAATCGATTAAAAGAACAGCAGCAACTTTGTTTTGTTTAATGAGAAGATGTCATTTTATTTATAGTACATTATTCAGAATTGTGAACCCACCTGCCACCAGCCAGCCACCTTTAATCAGCTACTCTCCACATTCTAATCACGTTCCAAAATAAAAAACAGTTCACATAAAAGCAATTATTTGTGACAGCAATCATTTTGTAGCAATTGTGTCAGCAAAAAAAAAAGCTCAAAATTGGTTGCCATGCAGCCATTTTGGATTGGATGTCAAAGTCAAGGTCATTCAGCATGCTGCAGTATACGACTGTATCTCTGGGATTATTTGTTCTATTGACTTGAAACCTGGAAGGTATAACCACCTATGGGGAATGTGTTAAGTGATCTTGATCTCCTGTCCAAGATGACTGTCTGGCAACCATTACAGAGTTTTTTTCTTGTAACCTTGATTGTTCAAAACAGGCTCAACGCATTTACTTTTTCAGAGAGTGATTACTCTTGATAATGATGTGCCATTTGTTTTTTTTTAATTACATTTTTTTTTAGAAGATCTAGTGTGGTGGCCAGTTTAAACTTGCAGCTGCTTCACAAAACACAATATCTATATTCATTTTACCATGTCAAAAACACCTATTTTCCTTTATTTCAAAACAATTCACATTTGCAAATCAGGGCCACGAATTATAAAACTGTTTTTGGATTTTCTTTTTTGAAGTTTGTTTCTACAACCTCGGCAGTGCGTTTCTCAGGAGATTTGCCCCTCCCTGTCGAAACCGCATTTACCCTCAGTGCAGCAATCAACTAACCAAAATTGTTTCCTTTTTTCATTTTGGATAACCCGATCTACCCCGATGGATTCACCCTTCCCCCACAACAAACAGGTAAGTTACACATTCTTTTTTTTTTTAAAACATTCCTATTTTAAACAATATAGCGTATATGAATGTCTCGCTGGTTGTAAGGTTATGCAAACCATCACATAAACAATAAGGTACTCTGGATGAGTGCCGTGCAAATAAGAGCTAAAAAATTAAATAAAACTAAAGGTCAAACATGTTGTTATGCTTATGAGAGTTAAAGCAGCCTGAGCTATTACACTTAAAGCTCTAGCAAGAACAAGAGCTTTTCCAATATGTTATGTGTGAAGGCTTGACAGTGAAGATTAATAAACATCTAAAAGCTATTGGTTTTTATCATCTTTCAAAGTCTCCCAAGTGATATGACAGGAACAATAAAAGACAGGAGATCTAACCTACTGAGGTCTACAAAAGTTTTACAATCCTTCTGGGCTCTATAGATCCTACTGCATGGTTTGTGATAATGTGGTAAAGTAGGCCGAGGACCAACATAACTCACTGAATTCAGTATGTTAGCCCTTTCCTCTTAAATTGTCTTTCAAGGTTATCTGGTCACTAATGTAGAGTGATAAAACATGAATCAATCTGCTATTACATCTCATAGCACCAGAATGCAGCCTATTAAAAAAGGCTTTTTATTTCCCCCAGATATAAAGCACAAGACTGGCACTTCACACACAGAGCTAGCAATGTGTCAGTCTTGACAATGGTTACTGTGAGTACTTTTGCTAATATGCAAATATGAAGGACTGCAACTAATGTGGGAGTACCTGTTGGTTCCAAATGCAGCGTATATATATATATATATATATATATATATATATATATATATATATATATATATATATATATATATATATATAAACCACAACGGGTTCCCATGATATATACCATGCCTGGGGTGGTGATAACTACCCTAGAAGTGGTATATATCATCGGAACCACACGGCCTGAAGTAGTTTATACTGCTTATAACATGGCTACCTGTCATTTGGGGGAATTAAAATAATTAAAGCACATTTTAAATTAAGACAAAACCAGAAACTTACCGTATATTGTGTATACATCTGCAGTGTAATATAGTCCCACATTTAATTTAATTTATTGTTCACTTATTAAAAATAAATTGCATGTTTCTGTTTATTGTGAATTTATGCAATGAAAGTGGCATCTTGAAATTAGAGGACTGAACGCAAGCTAATGATGTTGATGGTCTGGGCGGAGTTTCAAATAACACTGAGGAGAGCAGCTGCGATGGATGCTGAAGCCGGATCTTGAGGTGAGTTTGTGACCTCGTTATATGCGAGGCACACATATTGAAGTCAGTTTTCATCCTTTCAGATCTCAAAATATGTTTTTGTTAGTCGTTGAACACCCTTGTGTCCACGTCGTGCCAGATTAAGTTTAAGATCGAACCAGACTTTACGCACCAATCGACCGCTGTGTCAGGGGACAGTGCCTCAGTTTCCCGCAGACGCTTCAAATCCAGGCTGGTAATTCATGGGGTGGTGTCTGACAGGGGTACATTATTGCTGGTTTTAAACTTGCTGTCATCAGAGATGTTAACACTTCTACTGTTGACTGCTGGACTGCTGTCTTCACTCAGCAACTTGGTGTTGTACTAATTATCTGTTTTCATCCCCAAATATATTAAAGGAAATAGCTGGAATGTCACTCAGTTTTGGCAGTGGTTTTGTAACTAATAACAAATAAAATGGAAGTTTGTCATGGAATTTAGAATGTAGTGGTGCGAAGTGATCTATTCAGTGTGAAGCGGCTCATTAGTATGCAAGCCATGGTATACGCTATCTATATATGCATGGTCATGTGATGCTGTTTAACCAATCAGAGGTTGTTATGAATATATTTGTCTAAAGCCCATACAAGTGTTAGTTAAGACTGGTCAAGATGTTAAGTTTCCATTTCCATCACACTTCATCACTGCCCCGGTCTGGTTTGTGGCTTCTAACTGGCAGTGAGTGTAGTATATTGTAATTTGTGTATGCGTGCATGTATGTGTGTGCCAGCTTAATTTTCTTAAGGAATTGTATAATATTCTGAGTGAAACACACTACAAACCTTACATGGCATTAATAACAGCCCAAACAATCTAATTGAATGCAGAAACACTAAACCAGAGACTGCCAAAATAATTATCATATTTGTTTTATTTTATATACAGGCAAATCTGAACCACCACCAAAACTGTAAAACACAATCTTTAGAAAAAAAAAAAAAAAACAATCAAGAAAATAGGAGCTGGGGCAGAATCTTAAAAAAGGCGTAGCAACTACCATAATACACCACTACAAACCAGCACAGTCCTCTATGTTGGTAGGCAGGTATTAAGAGTTACTTCAGCCTCAGTACCCTGGACAGCGGATTCAGCTGATTTCAACTGTCAGCATTCCGGCCAAGGGGCTTGCATCTCACTCTGTCTACTGCTGCCTGTGGGACTTATCACTGAGAGCATGAAGGAACTGAAACTCGCATTCCACACAAGGCTCCTGGTCAGTCTATTGGCTTTGCATTCTCCTGTGTGGATGGCTAGAATTGCCACCCCTGCCACAGTAACCTACAGTACAGCCTACAATCCTGGTGGATGCATCAGAGTTATTGTAAGATTCAGAAGTGCAATGGTTTCCACAAAGATGACATCACATTTACATTCATGAAACAATCGTGTCTGTGACATTTATTGGTTTTAAACTCAAATTTAGTGCAGTTGGTAACACTATTATACACTCAATAACTTGAGCTAAACATGGTTCCTAGCAAGTTTAATCACAATTGGAAAGTGTTTCTCTAGATACATCTAGATAAGGGTCTGTAAAAGCTGGCTGCAAATGTTTTAACTTTACACAAAGCTCCTTCACTTTTAAACAATTGTTATTGGTAAGCTTTATATTGCAATTGCTCCAGATAAACAAAGTTTTCAACAGAAACTGAAGTAGCCAAGAATTGGAACTTTAAGTCTATACAGACAGATAGTTTGTATCATTAGGGCACAGAAGAAAGGATTAGGGCTTGGGTCCAATATACACTGACTACGCCCATTTTTTTAGACAAGTAACAAGACAAACATGCTAATTACCAAGATGTAATTAGCTTGCACAGGGTCACAGAAGTCGTGGCGCTCTCTACATCCATTTCCACTCTGCATCCCTGTTGCTCGCATTTGCTAGACTGGATATTAATCCCTTTGAAGAATGTGGGTTGTTTTGCTACATTCTATTCTAAGAATATGGAGCACTTGAATAGCCTTTGATCAAATACAATCTTTGATACAGAAGACCTGCTTTGGTGGGCAGCTGTAGCCTCAAAGGGCTTATTATTGGGAGCAAATGGCAAGAGAGACCAGAATTAGAAAGCCATTCAGATGGGACAATGGGCCGCCACCTAATATTCAAATGACAGATGAAGGCAGGAGCTGTACAAAGTGTTTTCTATTTGTGACGGGTCAGTAAAAAAAAAAAAAAAAAATCTGTTTCAGGTCTACTCCATATCCAATCTGTGACGCCATAAAATAGAATTAAAAGCAATGCAGCTTCAGAGTGGGAAATTATTTAATGAGTCTCAGATCACTGAGAGTCAGATCAAGTGATAATGAACATGGGAAAATACAGTAGGCAGTAACATTTCTAGTGATTTTCTTTTTTGTACTAATAATAATGGGAGAATTTGGATTCCCTTACAGACCAGTATCAGCTTTAAAACGTACCAGAGGTCAGCTGGTCAGAGAGGTACTGAATGAACTCCCAAGAAAAAGAGGAAACACTTTTGATGTCAGTTCATACAAAGAATTTCCTTTGGATTAACCTGGAACATAAAGTGTGCATATGGCACTCAATTCTCCCCTGTCAGTTCAACTCTTATATTGCACCCCTTGTTTCCTTAAAGAATCATTGATACAATACAAGTGCATGTATTTAATACACTAGGTGGTTGCATTCTGAAATTATTTTTGTTCTGCCCTTAATGTAAAAGAGCAGGTGATTAGAGAGCACATGGGTGCTGAACTGCCCCTGTGCTTGGAAAGTGCTAGAGGGAAATTGAACAGTAGGGAGAGGTACAGCATGGACACAGTGAAACTAGGAAAGACCTTGACAGATGAGTTGTCCATTGAGATTGTGCAGAGTTCAGCAGGAAAAAGGCAGTCGCCAGTTAAATAAATCTGAAGCATTGTGTAAGCAATTTACAGTGATATTGTGTCTATCTTATGTACACTATGGATGTTACATTCAATATAAAATGGTTTGGCATTATAACCAGATTATGTGTATATACAGGTAGTGGACAAAAAAAATGGAAACACCAATGTAAAGTCACTTAATAGGGCGTTGGGCCACTATGGTATCCCGCTCTGTGGAGTTCTTGGTGGACCATTTTTGATGAAACTGGCTGCTCGCGCCCCAGGTTGAAATTTGCAGTCAATTGATCTGCAGTTGCTCGTCTGTTTTGCCTTGCACTTCGAATTAATGCACGGATATCACAATCCTGGAGTATGTGCTTCCGCCCACTGTTGCCCTTTGCTGATGATGTCTTTCCCTCGGAGTTCCATGCCGACATCACCTTAGACACCATTGCTCATGAAACATCAGCAAGTTGAGCTGTCTTGGTCACTGAAGCTCCTGCCAAACACACCCCAACAATCACCCCTCTTTCAGAGTCACTGAGCTCTCCTCTTGCAGCCATGCTAGCCATAATTATAGGCAACCAGGCCTGTCCAGCATTTTTATACATGACCCTAAGAATGCTGGGATGTTATTTGCTTAATTAACGCATGAGCCACACCTGTGTGGAAGCCCTTGCTTTCAATATACTTGGTGTCCCTCATTTACCCAGGTGTTTCCATTTTTTTGTCCACTACCTGTATGTATGTGGTATTTTTGCTAGAACCACAAGGTTGAGTATTGAATGTAAACATTGAAATCACATTTTTATATAACTAGGATTGATTTGGTGTGCTGTAACAGGGGTTTGGAGTATCTAAAATGGAGTCGGCCACATGGAAAGCAGGAGTTGACAGGCCAGTCTGAGACAAAGGGTCTTTGTGACCTGTGACCTGCTCCAAACAGTCTCGCTGATTGGTCCAATTTAAATGGAACTGCTCTGTTTATTGGGCAAAGGATCAATCCATCCACCCACCAAGGGGCGGGACTTAAGGTATATAAACTCATTCACAGTCTGTAGAAAGTTTGTATTATTATTATTATTATTATTATTATTATTATTATTATTTGTTTATTTAGCAGATGCCTTTATCCAAGGCAACTTACAGAGACTAGGGTGTGTGAACTATGCATCAGCTTCAGAGTCACTTACAATTACGTCTCACCCAAAAGACGGAGCACAAGGAGGTTAAGTGACTTGCTCAGGGTCACACAATGAGTCAGTGGCTGAGGTGGGATTTGAACCGGGGACCTCCTAGTTACAAGCCCTTTTCTTTAACCACTGGACCACACAGCCTCTCTCTGATTTGATGCTCCGAAGACTGTACCCAGAAGCAGGCTTGAATGCTTTCGTGATAGAAGTGTATTACTTGTGAATAAAAATCATTTTCAAGATAAAAAGGAACGCTTTTCCATTGTACATACGAGCAGTAGCAGAGGATCACGAAAGACTAAACCACACAGAATTTCAAGAGTCACAGACTGCACCATTTCTTACACATGGGCTCACATAACATCAGTTCTTTATTGAATATGGAAGCCCAGTGCTTGAAATGTTTTGTTATTCAACTGAAACCTTTATACAGGCATGTTTTAAATGTGTATGTCAAAACATATCTGTGAATCTATTTTGTATGTTTACTGCACTAAACATGATGATGTCACTATAACATATGTGATAGGCTAAAAGTCGCTGGCTACAAAAATCTTAATTGAACTACTGTGTCACAGTTCCAGAAATATAACAATTCTCTGTGTAAATCCCATTTTTAATTAATCTTTTTTCTCTCCTTCCTTAAGATGTTTGCTTCTGGGTTCTGTTCCAATACTGAGTTAAACAAATTTTTCTCTTTATTCCTGGCTTTGAGCTAGCTTTGATAATCAAGACATTGGATAGACCTCCTTCTTTCAATATGTATATAATGGCACCTGGCAACTGGAGACAGTTATAAACACAAGTTAGGAACATTGATTTCTGTTGTATGTATGTGAAAAAAATCAGAGACCAGCTACAAAAATTCAAGTCTGAATTACAACAATTCAAACTTAGGAAATCGAACTGACTATAGAGACAATAATGTTTATCCCTGGTTTCCGGAAGGAAGGTGACACAGAGGAGTTGCAAAACATGGACTGGTGTACATATTTCAAGCGATTTAACTTCTTCACGGTCATCTCAGGATGAAAGATCTCTACGATGTTTTTTAGGAGCAAGACCCAAGCAGATATGGGCAAGAAACAATCAAACTTCAAAACCAGTCAAGGAAAGAGAGGGGGTAAATACAAGAAGCACATGGAATGCCAACAGACAGAGACAATAGTATATAACATCTCTGATCAACCTTTAACAGATATCCAGACCTCTGTTTTAAAGAACGGTTTGTCTTCTGTTCCAACTAAAACCACAGACTCCTTCCTAACTAAAATTGAACAGTTTAAATTCTTCAGGAACATTAGAGTGAAAAGTTTCTTCTCCAAACAAAATATGAATTTGACTCCAGAAAACGAAAGGGTAAGAGAAATTAGCTAATTTAAACCAAAGAGTACCTTTAACCCTCCTCCGTTGAAGTCTTCAGTAGACACCTTTTGTCGTGTAGTTGAAAGAGATGTAGATAATATTTTACAGGACAAATCTTCATATAAAGTCCATGCCAACTTGACACGTCTGGAGCATACCACTCTAGAAGAACTTATACAAGATAAATACATTGTTATCAAACCTGCTGATAAGGGTGGCGGGGTGGTGATTTCGAATACTTTCATGTACAGAAATGAAATTAATTGCCAATTGATGGATGAAGTGTTTTACAGCAAATTGAGCAAATATCCTACATTGACATTTAAACAGGACTTAGATTTGGTATTAAACATTGGGTTTGATAATGAATGGTTAACGAAAAATGAATTTAAATCTATGACCCAATCTCACCCAATCAGACCTTTTATTTACACTCTCCCAAAAATTCACAGAAATCTTCAGAATCCACCTAGTCGACCTATTGTGTCGGGTATAGGATCTTTGACTGAGCCCATCTCCAAATATATAGATTCATTTCTGGGTTCTTTTGCACATACTTTACCATGTTATCTAAAAGACACCACTGATTTATTGATCAAATTACAAAAGATTCCACTACTATCAGACACAGATTGATTGGTAATGCTAGATGTAACTAGCCTTTATACATATATAACGTAGATGGCTTAAAGGCATTGGAATTTTATTTAAAACAGAGATCTAGTCTGAAACCACCCACTGAGTTTTTACTTCAATTAGCTGAGATTTTTCTACATAAAAAATATATTTTATTTGAATGGGACTTCTGTTTTCAACTACAGGGTACTGCGATGGGTTCCACTGTGGCACCTAATTATGTCAATTTATATATGGGTCTTTTTGAAAATGAACATATAAATACAAATAATCCCTTTATTGATTATGTATGCCATTGGTACCGATACTGGTTCCAAAGACAAACTTTATGAATTTGTAGAATGGTTAAATAATTTAATAACATCTTTAACATTTACATGTAATACTATTCAATGCTCAATTGATTTCCTGGATGTAACTGTGATAAAGAATGGAAGATCTTTGACTACCATGATATACAGAAAAGCAACAGATAGAAAAAGTTTACTACATACTAAGAGTTTTCACCCAACTCATTTAAAATGAGCACTTCCATTAAGCCAAATGTATAGAGTACGTAGGATCTGTAATCAAGAAATAGACTGTGAACAGAAATTATTAGACATGAATAATCACTTTTTACAACAAGATTATCCTGATAAATGGCTTAATGATGCACAATCTAAGGTTCAAAGTATCTATAGTTCTGACCTTTTAAAACCTCGTAGTAAGCCTAAAAAGACCTCTTCTGTATTTTTCCCCTCTACATATAATCCTCATAGTCGTGCTCTACAAGAGATTGTGCGTAAACATTGGAATATCTTATCTACAGACATACGTTTGGGTTCTACATTCAAAGATCTTCCATCCTTTGCTTTTAAAAGGGATAAAAATATAAAATACGTTGTGGTTAAAGCAGATCATTTTGTTCCCCTTCCCCCCCTTCTTTATTCCTCTTCCAGGATGCTGTGCCTGTTTAGGCAGTGCTCAGTGTAATACACTGTGTAAAACAGATAGCTTTACACTTCCTTTAATAGGTAAACGTTTTTTGATCAAACAAAGGATTACTTATATTACATCTAATGTAGTCTATCTATTAATTTGTCTGTGTGGCCATGAATATGTTGGCAAACCCTTGACCTTTTGGATTTCTTTATGTTGTATGCATGTGAAAAGCACAGTTTTGTTATTAATAGATTAATTTAGGAACCTGTTTTATTCTAAAAATTATGTTACTCTGTCAGAAACTTGGCATGCCTTTGGCATTTGACTGACAGGACTTGTGCAGTATTTTCTGTATCAGCTAAACCCTCCAACACAACCTGAGATAACTCTTTATTGAGGCAAGCAGGACA
>NW_026707543.1:0-15000 GCF_902713425.1 Acipenser ruthenus
CACTCTTCCTGAGCAAACTGCCCCAGCTGTCTCAGGTTTGATGGGTGCCTTCTCCAGACTGCAAGTTTCAGCTCTTTCCATAGATGTTCGATAGGATTCAGATCAGGACTCATAGAAGGCCACTTCAGAATAGTCCAATGTTTTGTTCTTATCCATTCTTGGGTGCTTTTAGCTGTGTGTTTTGGGTCATTATCCTGTTGGAGGACCCATGACCTGCGACTGAGACAGAGCTTTCTGACACTGGGCAGTACGTTTCGCTCCAGAATGCCTTAATAGTCTTGAGATTTCATTGTGCCCTGCACAGATTCAAGGCACCCTGTGCCAGGCGCAGCAAAGCAGCCCCAAAACATAACCGAGCCTCCTCCATGTTTCACTGTAGGTATGGTGTTCTTTTCTTTGAAAGCTTCATTTTTTCGTCTGTGAACATAGAGCTGATGTGACTTGCCAAAAAGCTCCAGTTTTGACTCATCTGTCCAAAGGACATTCTCCCAGAAGGATTGTGGCTTGTCAATATGCATTTTAGCAAATTCCAGTCTGGCTTTTTTATGTTTTTCTTTCAAAAGTGGAGTCCTCCTGGGTCTTCTTCCATGGAGCCCACTTTCGCTCAAAAAGCGACGGATGGTGCGATCAGAAACTGACGTACCTTCACCTTGGAGTTCAGCTTGTATCTCTTTGGCAGTTATCCTTGGTTCTTTTTCTACCATTCGCACTATCCTTCTGTTCACTCTGGGGTCGATTTTCCTCTTGCGGCCGCTCCCAGGGAGGTTGGCTACAGTTCCATGGACCTTAAACTTCTTAATAATATTTGCAACTGTTGTCACAGGAACATCAAGCTGCTTGGAGATGGTCTTGTAGCCTTTACCTTTACCATGCTCGTCTATTATTTTCTTTCTGATCTCCTCAGACAACTCTCTCCTTTGCTTTCTCTGGTCCATGTTCAGTGTGGTGCACACAATGGTACCAAACAGCACAGTGACTACTTTTCTCCATTTAAATAGGCTGAATGACTGATTACAAGATTGGAGACATGTGTGATACTAATTAAGGAAACTAATTAGTTTGAAATATCTCTATAATCCAATTATTTATTTATTTTCTAAGGGGTACCAACAAATGTGTCCAGGCCATTTTAGAATATCTTTGTAGAATAAGCAATAATTCATCTCTTTTCACAGCTTCTTTGCTTTATTCTATGACATACCAAAGGCATGCAAGTATACATGATAAAATAGCTTTTAATTTCATCACTTTTCAGGAGGAATGAAGCATTATTTCAATGAGCTGTAAGGGTACCAACAAATTTGAGCACGTCTGTATATATATATATATATATATATATTTGTATGTGTTTTTTATCATGTAAAGCGCTATACAAAACTAAAGATTGATTGATTGATTGATTGATTGATATGGAGGCAGTTTGCAGTTGTTTGCTATCACACACAGCATACAGTTATGTGCTGCTTCCCATTTCCAGTCATCATTACTCACACCTGTTTTTCTCCCAATTTGTGAACTGTGGTATTGCTTGGCATGTCGAAAATTATGGGGGTCTGATCAGAAACATTTGTTAGAAACACTGAAGTAGTAAAAACATATCTTTTTAAATTCCTCAGGAAGCTAATGATGCTTCTTTGAAAATGGCTGCCTGCATGTCATGGATGATTCGAGATCGGGCAGGGACGTCTTTGTTCGCCTTTTCTCGTCAGTCAGTCACTTTGCTGTTTATGTACTCGGGTAGTCGCGTCTTTTGTTGGTGATTTTTAATACACACATCACTACTGTACTCTAATTTAAGACGCAGGATATTTTTGAGAAGCAAAATAATGGTTAAAGTGCATCTTAAAATGAAGGAATATGGTAGTTAACTGTCAAAACTGCAACTTTTGTTTACATGTATATGTCCATATAAAAATGTAAATGTTATCCGCAAACCACAAATCCATGTTAGTGCACAGGCAGTGTAGTGGTCAATTATTATTATTATTATTATTATTATTATTATTATTATTATTATTATTATTATTTATTTTTTTCTTAAGGTCCATGCCACATTACTCATGGTTGAAGGACTCAAGATGGCAGAGAACCAAGAGATGGCTGAGAAAATGGATGGGCAGAAACCCTTGGATCCTTCCCCACTCTTGGAATATGGTAATTAAATCAGGAAGTACTTCACTATATACTGCTGAATATCACATTATGGGGACTCTCTCTACCTTTGGGAGACATATAACATGCCCCTACAAAGTGATTTCATGTGTTTCACATCTACTGTTACCGTGCATGTGATTCTCTTCTTTCAGAAACTTCGGAACAAGAGTCTTATTCAGACAGGGGCCAGCTAGGTGGGAGACTTCAAGGGGTGGCTGAGATAGAGAATCCCCTCAATGGGATCGGGACTAAAGTAACAAGAGGTATGTTCACAACTGAAGGAGGACAGGAAGGGCCTCACAATGATGGACAACCAGAAGACATTCAGAACAAGGGACAGCTGGATTGGCTTGAAAGTTGCTGCCTAAACAACCCAGGTAGATACAGTTTGAGGCATTTACTTGTGTGTTCATCTCTAATGCAGACAAAAGCCACCAAATGTACATTGCTGTGCAAAAGTCTTAGACACATTCTCGAGTTACAATATCTCAAAATAAACTATACTTGAGCAGCTAATATG
The DNA here is from genome assembly GCF_902713425.1 of Acipenser ruthenus. Lineage (NCBI taxonomy): Eukaryota > Metazoa > Chordata > Actinopteri > Acipenseriformes > Acipenseridae > Acipenser > Acipenser ruthenus. The sequence goes on from NW_026707543.1 coordinate 2,675, forward strand.
AAGTGTTGTAGTAGCTAACCCATCACATTTATCCAGCTCTTTCCATAGATGTTTGATAGGATTCAGATCAGGACTCATAGAAGGCCACTTCAGAATAGTCCAATGTTTTGTTCTTATCTATTCTTGGGTGCTTTTAGCTGTGTGTTTTGGGTCATTATCCTGTTGGAGGACCCATGACCTGCGACTGAGACAGAGCTTTCTGACACTGGGCAGTATGTTTCGCTCCAGAATGCCTTGATAGTCTTGAGATTTCATTGTGCCCTGCACAGATTCAAGGCACCCTGTGCCAGGCGCAGCAAAGCAGCCCCAAAACATAACCGAGCCTCCTCCATGTTTCACTGTAGGTATGGTTCTCAACGGGGGGGGGGGGGGGATGTATTTTTATTTGATATAAAATGTATACATGACATGGTAGTATTAAATCAGGTTGATTCTATGGTAGTATAACCCGCCCCCCCCCCCCTCCAGAAAAAAGAAATAAAATTGTGCAAAATGTCTAAGACTTTTTCACAGCAGTGTATATCTCCACAAGTCACTCCATTAATTATCAGTCTCGGAGCCTGTCGCTACTGGAGAGAAATATTGTTTTTGATAAGTCTCTACCTTTGGGAGACATATAATATGTCCCCACAAGGTGATTTCATGTTAAATCAGAAAGGGCGCTACAATATACTGTTGAATGTCACATTATGGGGACTGTCTCCCAAAGGTCTATGTCCACGTCAGCCAGTTAATATTTTCAGTGTTGGGTGGCATCTTGATATGACATTTAAATGGCTTTTCTTTAAGCATCCACGTGAGGGAAGCTTGTATGTTTTTTGTAAATCTGCAGACATTACCAGCCTCATCACACCTATAACTGCTTTGATCTTCTGAACTGATCGCAATGTTGAATTTATATTCTCTGCATTGTGGAAACTCCTCTAGAAAAATCTAACTACTGGTCACGTTGATCTGTGACCTAAGATGGCTGCCAAATTGCGGTCATGCGACGTTCGTTTCTGGAAAATAAAGACCAAACGCTTTGAGATATTGGCTTCATATTCTTCTATTTTTTATGTGTGCTTTATTTTGTTTCTTAATAAATAATTCAGTACTTTGCCAAGACATGAGTTGCATCACAGGCTGATAAGTTATAAAAGTAGTGATATTTGAATTGAACCCTTTTAGGACGAAGCGTTTTTTAGTGGGATGGTCCCCCAAGACTAAGGTTTTTTTTTTTTGGCTGTTCTTTATTCTCTTCCTATAAAAAAAATCACTTTTTTTTTTTTTACTGTGAGAATTCATTTCTTTTGATTTGCATTTTAAGTCCTTGTGATCTAAAATGCAATGTCAAGCACAGCATCCCATGTCAAGCACAGAATCCTTCATTTTTCCAATGCTTAATGATAAGGTAAGGTTTCTTATTTGTTCATTAGAAATTAAGAACCATTACCAATGATAGTTGACACATGCTTTGCGATATCTTCAAATTTGGTACACTACTGTATTATAACATTCTGTTGGACAAGGGTCATTATCTGTGTCATTATTATTATTTCTTAGCAGACGCCCTTATCCAGGGCGACTTACAGTCGTAAACAAAAATACATTTCAAGAATCACAGTACAAGTATTAATACAATTAAGAGCAAGATAAAATACAATTATTTCGGAACCTTTACTAACATCTCAGAATCCACAAGATAATAGTGCCTAATTTTTCTCCTCACTGTGAGACAGAGCTTGCACCACCACCTTGCGCTTGTTTGAAAAATATATACAGCTCTGGAAAAAATTAAGAGACCACTGCAAAATTATCAGTTTCTCTGGTTTTACTATTTATAGGTATGTGTTTGGGTAAAATGAACATTTTTGTTTTATTCTATAAACTACTGACAACATTTCTCCCAAATTCCAAATAAAAATATTGTCATTTAGAGCATTTATTTGCAGAAAATGACAACTGGTCAAAATAACAAAAAAGATGCAGTGTTGTCAGACCTCGAATAATGCAAAGAAAATAAGTTCATATTCATTTTTAAAACACCACAATACTAATGTTTTAACTTAGGAAGAGTTCAGAAATCAATATTTGGTGGAATAACCCTGATTTTCAAGCATAGCTTTCATGCGTCTTGGCATGCTCTCCACCAGTCTTTCACATTGATGTTGGGTGACTTTATGCCACTCCTGGCGCAAAAATTCAAGCAGCTCGGCTTTGTTTGATGGCTTGTGACCATCCATCTTCCTCTTGATCACATTCCAGAGGTTTTCAATGGGGTTCAGGTCTGGAGATTGGGCTGGCCATGACAGGGTCTTGATCTGGTGGTCCTCCATCCACACCTTGATTGACCTGGCTGTGTGGCATGGAGCATTGTCCTGCTGGAAAAACCAATCCTCAGAGTTGGGGAACATTGTCAGAGCAGAAGGAAGCAAGTTTTCTTCCAGGACAACCTTGTACTTGGCTTGCTTCATGCCAAAGCTACCCGATTCCAGCCTTGCTGAAGCACCCCCAGATCATCACCGATCCTCCACCACATTTCACAGTGGGTGCGAGACACTGTGGCTTGTAGGCCTCTCCAGGTCTCCGTCTAACCATTAGACGACCAGGTGTTGGGCAAAGCTGAAAATTGGACTCATCTGGGGGTGCTTCAGCAAGGCTGGAATCGGGCAGATTTGTCTTTGTGAAGGACGCATGAATCAAGCCAAGTACAAGGTTGTCCTGGAAGAAAACTTGCTTCCTTCTGCTCTGACAATGTTCCCCAACTCTGAGGATTGGTTTTTCCAGCAGGACAATGCTCCATGCCACACAGCCAGGTCAATTAAGGGGACAGTGGAAAAGAAAATCCAAAAGGTGTTGTTAGCGGACGATTGTTACAGTACAGGGATGGTGGTGGTGAAAAACTGAAATTTCCGGTCAGTATGAAAGAGATACTGTTGTGCATATGCATTTATAAGGCATTTCGGGCACTTAAGATGCAATGCGACAAGCGAAACTGTGCAGTGATGCGTCAAAATGAATAGAACCTATACTTTTGATAAGTATCTTTCACACGACAAGCTACGCAGGAACGGTACCAGGGCAGCACTGGACTGACGAGAAATAAATAGGATTGAATCCGATTTTTTGCGATTTGACGCACGTCAACTAGGGCATTGAGCAATCGGAGAACAGCTTCAATGCACGTGGTCCAGCAGGGTGAAGCAGTTTCCAAAATGACGGAGGAAAAATACTTGTCGTTGAAAAACTACCCAGAGCTTTATGACAAAGGCCATCACAATTATAAAGATACAGATTTGAAAGGGAATATATGGGAGTCCATTTCGAAAGAACTGGATAAGCCTGGTATGTGTGATTTATTGCCATATGTGTTGAAATACCATCAGAGAAGACACTCATAATTTCCACATCATGTTGATAAGTAGTACCAGTCTTGATCATAGTTCTGTCAATAGCAATTTTGAACAGTTGTATAGATCTGGCAATTTTCAAACCTATCGCTGCTGGTTTGTGTGGTCATGTCGCTGCGAAAGGTCTCGTCGGGAGTCGTTGCCAATTAAAAAATCACTTTGTGTCTGGTGTGTGGAGACCTTTACTCATCCACTTTTTAATATGTCTTATGTAGACATTGATTTAATTTATATGTCAATTATAAAACCATGGCAGCCACTAAGCCAAGTCAGTTTTCCCCATTTACTATTTTTTTTTTATTTTTTTATTTAACAATAAAACAAACTGGTGATTTTATTGTTTTAAATGAATCCCAACTTTGGTGTTTGTGAAATAGACACAGATTCCAGGTGCAGGGAAAATGGTAGAAATAATATAATATCCCCTGTCAGATTTTGTTTTAAAACAACCCCCAATACATGTACTTGAACCAAATTTATTTTTCATACATTTATATATAAAAAATATTAACTTCATAAATTAATTTAATGTATAGAGTTATATGATGAAAATGCAGATTAAAGTATTGTTTTTTCTATGTGGTCTCATTGTTCCGGGGATTGCTAAGCATACTAATGAAATCAAGTTATATAGCCCACTATTGTGTGCAAGTGGATCTTTCAAACTGGAGGACACAGAGATTGCTACATCAATCAATCTTGCTACAGTCCGCCACTGATGAAGTAACTTCATAATTGTATTTGTTATCTTGTGCAGGATGAAAGTATACAAGATGGGCCAAAGTAGATGAAGACCAAGTGCTTATCTATTTCAAGCCTTACAAGGTGAAAGCAGAAAACAAATGCCAGGTGAGATTGTAATGATTGTAATGGTGCCATACATATATTGAATATTTAGTTTTCTTATACATTCTGTCTGAGTCCGTTCAAAGTAAACACTCCCCGCCCCCAATAGCATAATCCTTTGGCATTTTACTATATTTTTAGTTTCTTTATTGGGGGTGGGGTGTTTGGGTATCCATATGAATTTTCCTGACAATTGGATAAGTTTGACGTAGGTGTGACATAGGGTCAGATGTAGAGGTGGGATGCTAAGAAATTCTCATGGTATGATAACTATCAGAAAAAATACCACGATTATCATATAATTATATTGCAGTGTAATTTTTTATATAAAATATTCAACTGGTTTTCAAATATGCAGATTAACACAAATCCACACACCTGTACTTTATTGGGTACCAGTATCTTTGCCTTCAGTCAGATTTATCAAGGTATTTGCATCAAAATGGGATTTACATCCTTTTTTTGTGAAGAAAACAATGTGTTAATATTGCTAGTAACAAACAATAATTTAGGCATACAGTACTTTTGAGTCTTTTAAAAGCCCTTTCACAAATGGTCGTTTGGTGCATGCTGAAGTACGGTTCAGTTCATTTGCAGGCATAAATGAAACATCCAAAACAAACTGATTCACCCCAGAATTTGCACCAAACCAATCGGCCTGAGACTACTTGTAAATACACAGATATACTGTATATGGTGCAAACTGTATTTGTGTAAAGACCATCATAAATATGCCCTGTTTCTTACATGCGGCTACTTTTTTATGTAAAGCAAACACCTTTGTATAATGGAACAGTCCAGGGATTATGGCTAGTCTGTAAATGTTATTGTGTTTTTGTTTGTTGTTTTTTTTTTTTTTTTTTATATAAAATGTTAATTATTGTATCATTTAACAACTGGAATAATGGCTGGTTCAGTGTGTACTACCAGGGAATAATACCATAGAGAGGTTTTGGGGAGAGAGTTTTGGGGACAGGAACCATTCAGATGGTATTACCCCTGGTAATACACACTAAACCAGCTATTGTTTATTGTAATATATGGATTTGAGTCTGAACAATATGTGTCTTCCCTTTCGGGTCTGCGTGGTGGATAGACTGAAATGCCAGCTCTGCACAAGCCACACTTTGAGCTCAAGCTGATGTGTTGAAGTGATAATACCATCGTTCAGAGCCCAGCGAAAATATTACCATTTGGGTATTACAAGATTTTTTTTCTATGACGCACAGTAGTATTCTTTAGGTCTATCCATGTATTTCAATAGATTAACCTATATTAATATAAAAACATAAGAACATAAGAAAGTTTACAAACGAGAGGAGGCCATTCAGCCCATCTTGCTCGTTTGATTGTTAGTAGCTTATTGATCACAAAATCTCATCAAGCAGCTTCTTAAAGGATCCCAGGGTGTCAGCTTCAACAACATTACTGGGGAGTTGGTTCCAGACCCTCACAATTCTCTGTGTAAAAAAGTGCCTCCTATTTTCTGTTCTGAATGCCCCTTTATCTAATCTCCATGTGTGACCCCTGGTCCTTGTTTCTTTTTTCAGGTCAAAAAAGTCCCCTGGGTCGACATTGTCTATATCTTTTAGGATTTTGAATGTTTGAATCAGATCGCCGCGTAGTCTTCTTTGTTCAAGACTGAATAGATTCAATTCTTTTAGCCTGTCTGCATACGACATGCCTTTTAAACCCAGGATAATTCTGGTTGCTATTCTTTGTACTCTTTCTAGAGCAGCAATATCCTTTTTGTAACGAGGTGACCAGAACTGAACACAATATTCTAGGTGAGGTCTTACTAATGCATTGTAAAGTTTTAACATTACTACCCTTGATTTAAATTCAACACTTCTCACAATATATCCGAGCATCTTGTTGGCCTTTTTTATAGCTTTCTGAGTCAACATAAACTCCTAGGTCTTTTTCATAGTTCCCTTCTTCAATTTCAGTATCTCCCATATGATATTTATAATGCACATTTTTATTGCCTGCATGCAAAACTTTACACTTTTCTCTATTAAATGTCATTTGCCATGTGTCTGCCCAGTTCTGAATGCTGTCTAGATCATTTTGAATGACCTTTGCTGCTGCAACATTGTTTGCCACTCCTCCTATTTTTGTGTCGTCTGCAAATTTAACACGTTTGCTTACTATACCAGAATCTAAATCATTAATGTAGATTAGGAATAGCAGAGGGCCTAATACTGATCCCTGTGGTACACCACTGGTTACCTCACTCCATTTTGTATTATAGGTAAAAAAGAGATGGAGGATTTTTTGTTCCAGCACTCAAATATAAGGCATGATTGGACAACTGTCAAAGTGAAGATATTCAACGAGAAGAGCAAGATACAAAAGCTTTCACAGAGACGTCTGGCCAACCTCCAGGAGTGACACTGGGAATAATTACTCTCATTATTTCATGATGTTTGTAATTAAACCTTATAACTGTAATTGTAATCGTGACTGCAATGGTGCTAAAATACAATAATGTGGATGGATATTGAATTGAGTCTACTAAAGGCTGTCATTCATACCTGAATTCATTGTATGAGGGACGTTCTAAATGTTTTTAAAACACATACACTAATGGGAACCACTAATTTTCAGCTTAGCCACCGCCTTTAAGAATGCACTTTTCATATAGTTTTTTTTCTGTGAAGTTTTTGCTCGATTTGTATAATTTTGCGCACGACTACTGGCCACGATTGCCTCAGGTGGATACACTAAGAACTTAAGCCTTTATATACCTGAAATATGTCATTAGCATTTCTGATTGGATTACCTTAACCCTTTGCGGTCCTATGTCGGACCTGGTCTGACATCGCAATTTTCCCTTTCCGGTCCAATGTCGGACCCTGTCCGACATCATCAAAAAGACACAAAAAACAGGTCTCTAGTCTTTTTTCTCCGGAAAAAGCCGAGAAAACTATTCAATGGCCGAGTGAGACCGATAGGAGCCGAGAGAAGCCGGAAAAAAAAAAAATAGTGGGTGTATCTCATGAATACTGATAGACCCGACACTACATAGATAACACGGACATACACAAACAAGATAGCTGCTTCCGCATCCAGCGCTCAGAGAATATCACAGACATTTGCAGAGCTTTTTGAGATGTTATAGTAATAAAATAATGACTTGGATCGCATTACTGAGGTGTTTGCTGGAGATGCAGTACTGAGTGTCCTGTTGTTTTGAAGTGTCTTTTAAACCTGTTTTACTGTGAAAAAAAATACTTTTAAACAGCGCGTCTAAAATAAACTGCGTGTGTGAAAATAAATTGGACCTGACACGCACTTAATAAATGAACTGCAAAGGGTTAATATTTCACACAGCTACTATATTTCCAGTAACAAACATTAACTGATTTGGAGACTCCTGGTGACATGAAGTTGTAAATGCACACCATTTATTTATATATCATTTTTCATTTTCGTTTTACATTTTAATTAACATAAGTAAGATAAGTTAAATGTTTTAAACTCACCGATATCACCAAGATGTGGCTGGATCGGTCTAAGAAAACAGTTTGGTATGGTGGGCAATCGTTTTCTCGTTTCTTTTCTTTCCTGTTGGTTTGTCCTCTGCAGAGTGGGTGTCCCTCTTTAATCCTTTAAACTCTGCATATTTCTCAGCTTGGAAAGTGTCAATGTTGGGGCCGTTAATTGAAACAAACAGCATGCTGTTCAGTGTGCTTACATGCATTCGGCTTCTCTGGTCGGTCAGAATAAGGTTCATCACACTAAAGCCACGTTCACATTCAGCAGTGGACCACAGGAATTACACCTACTGTGGTTACCAGTTTGTTCAGGTTATCCCCCATGCGCTGAGTATCTTTGTGCTCTCTGAATTCCTTTATAGTTAGAGGTCGTGAAACGTTGAATTTTAAAGTTTTGCACAGATTCATAACTTTATCGTCCCCAAACAAAATTCTTGCATCCTCTTCTACAGGCCATGATGTGGGGTTGAGTACGGCTGCCTCCTCCAGGACCCCTTTATCATCAAATCTTCTTTCGATGTTGTCAAATAAAGCTTGTATGAACTGCGTGCGGAAACCTCTGTATTTCATTTGTTGAGCGTCAGATGGCTGTGTGATTGGAACCCCTTTAAATGCACCGGCTCTTGAGAACTCGTTGTTCATTGTGCTGGTATTTATTCAATCTCTGTCCTTCATAGCACGTAGAGCTTTTAATGCAACATCAATCTCCGGCTTGACAGTGATGACAGTGGAATTCCTATTTTGAAGAAACAGGGATAGCGCTTTTAGCGTCTCGAGTGCATCTTTCATTGTTGCTACTTCCATTACAAACAGCCAGTTTGTCATCTTCCCCAGTAGACCACCACATTCTGCTTTGTCCTGTGAAGAACGTGAGATGTCTGTTGAACCATTTCTAAAAAATGTAACAAGGGCAGGGTAACTTTCCCATAAAGCAGTCACCGATGTGCAGGAAGATGACGGCCAACGGACGTCAGAAACTCGACCAACCTTGTGTATATGTACACAGAGCTCAGCAGCCACAGCTTCAAGTTGCCTCTGGTTCTTGGGACTTAGTGAAAAAAATGAATACAGTGAATCGATTAATAGCTGAAAATGACTTGCTTCCTTTACTGTTCGAACAGCGTCATGAACAGCAAGCTCCAGTTTGTGGTTCATGCAGTGAATCTCGATTAGATTGTTGTTGATCTGTTCTCGCAGAATTGATGCTGCCCCTTTGTATTTCCCCAGCATCGATGCTGCTCCATCAGTTGCAAAACCCAGCAGACGCTCTCGAAGTATGTCTGCAGTGATGCCATACTGATTGAGGCTGGAAAGCAACTCATCTGCAATGCCAGCACCTGTCCCCGACTTTAGCGGCACAATGTTAAAAAAATAGTTGCCTAAAATAATATAATTGTATGTAAAAATAATGTGATATGTTGTAACAATTGTAAGTTGCCCTGGATAAGGGTGTCTGCTAAGAAATAAATAATAATAATAATAATCAATTACATACTTTGCAAGTTGTGCAGCCATTTTGTCTGCTACAAACGAGAGCATATTACAACCTGCATGGTCGGAATGCAGCATGTTCCCAGTATCCAATCCATTAAGCTGCTGTAGCTGCAAAATGTTTGGATGCATCTTAAACGTTTTCTTTACAAATCATGTAGGCTGTTATCATTATGCTCGTCGTTTTTTCCGATCACTGCAGTGCTGTTTTCAGCAGCTTTCTCTATGGCCTGCTTTTGTCTGGCTTGCGCTATGTGTTCACATTTCATATGAGACTTGCATTTACCGTGTTCACTTATTTTGTCATTTAGTTTTTTGGCTGATGTTGCAGTTGTGCCATTCATAAAGGCCTGGTCAATTCCAGGTCGTTCTTTTATATGGGTTCCCAGATCACGAATTGCTGAACAAACCGAGCAAATGACTGAACCGCTGGGATTAGCCTTTAGCCAAGCGCGATTAGCCTTCCATTTTTTGAAGCGAGCCTGCCCTACACAGCCGCCGATATTAATTGCCTGCTCTTCTGAGGCCCCTATGCTCTCCTGTGTGTCAGTACACATAGGGTACATACCTGCTCGTCACCTTTGATAGCTTTATTTCTGCCGCTGCAGAAATAAAGCTGTCTAGAGGATGAGATGTTCAATTTGAGCCCAGTTTTGGCTGTTTTGGTGATTTTTTGTATTTTTCATTCATTAGTAGTAAACTGGCAGTTATAGAAAAATAGCTGAATATGTCAATGGTTTCCTCCCAGTTTCTCAATATCTCCACATTTCTTAGCCACATAGTCAGGTTTAATGTAAACTAGAAGTTGTGATCTTCAATTTAAACCCACTTTTGCCTGTTTGGGGGATTTCTTTCATTATTAGTAAACTGGCAGTTATATACCATTCTGTTCAATACAGTTGATTTGACTGCACAGCAAAAACCAGCTAGCTTTGAGGCTGCATACCTCCATAAATAGGAAAGTTCCACACATATTGCAAAAATGCTCTAGTCCACAGTGATCAGACCTACAATTTGAGACCATTTGGTGATAAAATGCAGCTTTGTGTCAATTTTAAACCACCCCAGACGTTTCTGTGCAATACTGTTTGTCATTTGTTCAAAGGCGTACAAATAAACACCTGTATTTGTTGACAGAGATGCTGTGTCAGTGTATAAACACCTGTATTTGTTGACAGAGATGCTGTGTCAGTGTATAAACACCTGTATTTGTTGACAGAGATGCTGTGTCAGTGTATAAACACCTGTATTTGTTGACAGAGATGCTGTGTCAGTGTATAAACACCTGTATTTGTTGACAGAGATGCTGTGTCAGTGTATAAAGGCCTGATCTCATTTACACAGGGGCTGTGTCAGTGTATAAACACCTGTACTTGTTGACAGAGACCGACTTTATACCTTAGAAGAAGGTAAAGCTTTTTTTGTAGCTCTGGTCATTTACTTCGATTCTGGCTGTGGTCATATAACTCAATTCTGACTCTGTTCATGTAGCAGTATTCTGACTCTTGTCATGTAACTCAATTCTGACTATGGTCATGTAGCACTATTCTGACTCTGGTCATATTCCAGTATTGTCACACTAAGTTCCAACATTGGCTAGTTCAGGGATCCCGGCTATTGTGTACTGCCCCAGTATAAATATGTTTAATCTACATACAAAGCTGTTTAATCTACCCTGCCCTCTGCTCCCTTTGAACTGTCCCCTGCTCCCTTTGTCTGTACCCTGCTCCTCTGCGTAAAAATGTCATTTTAAATACAACAAAGATCCGCACAGCAAGGGTATGGAGCGCATAACTTGGCACAGCAAGGCAGCTCCTAGCTGGGCAGATGCTGCAGCTCTGCCTCTCATGCAACTGCTACATTTCATAAAAATAGGAATGTGTCAAGCAAGGAGAATAGCCAATTCGTTAGGAACAGGCATTTGGAAGACAGTACATGTTTCAAATGATTGAAAACTGGGAAACTCTTTGAGAAAAAAATCTTAAAATCCTTTATTGAAAAATAAATAATATCCACATTTGTTTTAAAGAAATAATGTTCCGATAGTCGTTTGAAATGTGCTGCAAGTTTAAAATCATCTGGAAATTAAACACTGATGCCTTTTTTAATTGTATTTTTTCTGAAAAAAAGTTGAAAGGCTGGGAGGATCTTCTGTGGAGAAGATCTTCCCGGCCTTTCAACATTTACTTTTCAAAACGAACATTTGTCATTCAAAAGAATGTGGAGAAGATCTTCCCTCCCTTTCAACATTAATTCTCAAACTGAATGCAGTAGGGATTCAAGGAAATGCATGCACATGGATTAGGGAGTGGTTAACATGTAGAAAACAGAAAGTACTAAATAGAGGAGAAACCTCAAAATGTAGTGAGGTAGCCAGGGGTGTACCTCAGGGATCACTATTAGGTCCTCTGCTATTCCTAATCTACATTCATGATTTAGATTCTGGTATAGTAAGCAAGCTTGTTAAATTTGCAGACGACACAAAAATAGGAGTGGCGGCAAACACTGTTGTAGCAGCAAAGGTCATTCAAAATGATCTAGACAGCATTCAGAACTTGGCAGACACGTGGCAAATTACATTTTAATAGAGAGAAGTGTAACGTATTGCACACAGGCAATACAAATGGGCATTATAAATATCATATGGGAGATACTGAAATTGAAGAAGGGATCTATGAAAAAGACCTAGGAGTTTATGTTGACTCAGAAATGTCTTCATCGAGACAATGTGAGGAAGCAATAAAAAAGGCCAACAAGATGCTCGGATATATTGTGAGGTGTGTTGATTTTAAATCAAGGGAAGTAATGTTAAAACTTTACAATGCATTAGTAAGACCTCACCTAGAATACTGTGTTCAGTTCTGGTCACCTTGTTACAAAAAGGATATTGCTGCTCTAGAAAGAGTGCAAAGAAGATGGTTAATCTTCCCTCTGACATTCTCCATTGACAAATTGAGGGATGCGCACCAGGCCGCACACCCGCCGCTCCGGATTCGGGGATCTGAACCCGACTCTCTTTGGATCGGCCGGGGGGCGACGGAGGCAATCACCCCTCCCTTTCAGAACGGCATTCGCCTATCTCTTAGGACCGACTGAC
>NW_026707543.1:25000-27500 GCF_902713425.1 Acipenser ruthenus
GGTGTGTGAACTTTGCATCAGCTGCAGAGTCACTTACAATTACATCTCACCCGAAAGACGGAGCACAAGGAGGTTAAGTGACTTGCTCAGGGTCACACAGTGAGTCAGTGGCTAAGGTGGGATTTGAACCGGGGACCTCCTGGTTACAAGCCCTTTTCTTTAACCACTGGACCACACAGCCTCCAATGTAGCACTATTCTGACTCTAGTCAATTCTATTCTAACTATGGTCATTTAGCTCAATGGTGACTCTGGTCATGTAGCTCAATGGTGACTCTGGTCATGTAGCTCAATGGTGACTGGTCATGTAGCTCAATTTTGACTATGGTCAGTGCGGCAGTGTGGAGTAGTGGTTAGGTCTCGGGACTCTTGACTAGAAGGTCGTGGGTTCAATCCCAGGTGGGGGACATTGCTGCTGTACCCTTGAGCAAGGTACTTTACCTAGATTGCTCCAGTAAAAATCCAACTGTATAAATGGGTAATTGTATGTAGAAAAATAATATAATTGTATGTAAAAATAATGTGATATCTTGTAACAATTGTAAGTCGTCCTGGATAAGGGTGTCTGCTAAGAAATACAGTGGCTCTCAAAAGTATTCACCCCCCTTGGACTTTTCCACATTTCATTGTGTTACAACATGGAATCAAAATGGATTTAATTGGGAGTTTTTGCCACTGATCAACACAAGAAAAGTCCATAATGTCAAAGTGAAAAATAAAATCTACAACTTGTTCTAAAATAATTACAAATATAAAACAGAAAATAATTGATTGCATAAGTATTCACCCCCTTTGCTATGACACACCTAAATAAGCTCTGGTGCAACCAATTGTCTTTAGAAGTCACATAATTAGTTGAATGGAGTCCACCTGTGTGCAATTAAGGTGTTTCACATGATTTCAGGTTAAATACACCTGTCTCTGGGAGGTCCCACAGTTGGTTAGTACATTTCCTAACAAAAACTACATCATGAAGATGAAGGAACATTCAAAGCAAATCCGGAATAAGGTTCTTCAAAAGCACCAATCAGGGGTAGGATATAAGAACATTTCCAAGGCATTGAATATCCTCTCAGAGCACAGTAAAGTCCATTATTAAGAAATGGAGAGAATATGGCACAACTGTGAATCTGTCTAGAACAGGCCGTCCTCAAAAACGGAGTATCCGGGCGTATAGGGCACTAGTCAGGGAGGCCACCAAGAGGCCTATGGCAACTCTAAAGGAGTTACAGTGTTCCACGGCTGAGCTGGGAGACACTGTGCATATGGCAACAATAGCCCGGGTGCTTCACAAAACTGGCCTTTATGGGAGAGTGGCAAAAAGAAAAAAACTCGCATCAAATCTCGGCTAGAGTTTCCCAGAAGGCATGTGGGAGACTCTGAGACCAAGTGGAAGAAGATTCTATGGTCTGATGAGACCAGAATAGAGCTTTTTGGCCACAACGCTAAGCGCTATGTTTGGCGCAAGCCTAACACCGTACATCATCCTGAGAACACCATCCCTACCGTGAAGCATGGTGGTGGCAGCATCATGCTATGGGGATGCTTCTCTGCGTCAGGGCCTGGAAAGCTCGTGAAGATAGAGGGCAAAATGGATGCGGCAAAGTACAGAGAAATCCTGAAGGAAAACCTGCTGAAGTCTGCAAGAGACCTGGGACTTGGAGAAGATTCATCTTCCAGCAGGACAATGACCCCAAACATACAGCCAAAGGCACACTGGAGTGGCTTAAAAACAAAAAGGTCAATGTCCTGGAGTGGCCCAGTCAAAGCCCGGACCTCAATCCAATTGAGAATATGTGGAAAGAGTTGAAAATTGCTGTTCACCAAAGGTCCCCATCCAACTTGACGGAGCTTGAGCAATTTTGCAAAGAAGAATGGGCAAAAATAGCAGTGTCCAGATGTGCAAAGCTGGTAGAGACTTATCCAAATAGACTCATGGCTGTAATTGCTGCCAAAGGTGCCTCTACCAAATATTGACTCAAGGGGGTGAATACTTATGCAATCAATTATTTTCTGTTTTGTATTTGTAATTAATCTGTGGAGAAGATCTTCCCTGTTTTTCAACATTTACTTTTCAAAACGAACATTTGTCATTCAAAAGTCCAACAGCATAATACAAGGAGAATGGCTAATTCATTAGGAACAGTCATGTTGAAGACAGTACCAGTTTCAAATGATTAAAAACTGGGAAACTGTTTGAGAAAAGAAATATATAAAATAGTTTATTTAAAAATATTTAATATATACACATTTTTTTAAGAAATACTGTTCCAATGGTCATTTCAAATGTGCTGCGAGTTTAAAATCGTCTGGAAATTAAACACTGATGCCTTTTTTAATTGTATTGTTTTTGAAAAAAGTTGAAAGGCTGGGAGAATCTTCTGTGGAGAAGATCTTCCCTCCCTTTCAACATTAATTCTCAAACTGAATGCAGTAGGGATTCAAGGAAATGCATGCACATGGATTAGGGAGTGGTTAACATGTAGAAAAGAGAAAGTACT
>NW_026707543.1:42500-120000 GCF_902713425.1 Acipenser ruthenus
ATAAGGGTGTCTGCTAAGAAATACAGTGGCTCTCAAAAGTATTCACCCCCCTTGGACTTTTCCACATTTCATTGTGTTACAACATGGAATCAAAATGGATTTAATTGGGAGTTTTTGCCACTGATCAACACAAGAAAAGTCCATAATGTCAAAGTGAAAAATAAAATCTACAACTTGTTCTAAATTAATTACAAATATAAAACAGAAAATAATTGATTGCATAAGTATTCACCCCCTTTGCTATGACACACCTAAATAAGCTCTGGTGCAACCAATTGTCTTTAGAAGTCACATAATTAGTTGAATGGAGTCCACCTGTGTGCAATTAAGGTGTTTCACATGATTTCAGGTTAAATACACCTGTCTCTGGGAGGTCCCACAGTTGGTTAGTACATTTCCTAACAAAAACTACATCATGAAGATGAAGGAACATTCAAAGCAAATCCGGAATAAGGTTCTTCAAAAGCACCAATCAGGGGTAGGATATAAGAACATTTCCAAGGCATTGAATATCCTCTCAGAGCACAGTAAAGTCCATTATTAAGAAATGGAGAGAATATGGCACAACTGTGAATCTGTCTAGAACAGGCCATCCTCAAAAACGGAGTATCCGGGCGTATAGGGCACTAGTCAGGGAGGCCACCAAGAGGCCTATGGCAACTCTAAAGGAGTTACAGTGTTCCACGGCTGAGCTGGGAGACACTGTGCATATGGCAACAATAGCCCGGGTGCTTCACAAAACTGGCCTTTATGGGAGAGTGGCAAAAAGAAAGCCATTGTTGAAAAAAACTCGCATCAAATCTCGGCTAGAGTTTCCCAGAAGGCATGTGGGAGACTCTGAGACCAAGTGGAAGAAGATTCTATGGTCTGATGAGACCAAAATAGAGCTTTTTGGCCTCAACGCTAAGCGCTATGTTTGCCACTGATCAAAACAAGAAAAGTCCATAATGTCAAAGTGAAAAATAAAATCTACAAATTGTTCTAAATTAATTACAAATATAAAACAGAAAATAATTGATTGCATAAGTATTCACCCCCTTTGCTATGACACACCTAAGTAAGCTCTGGTGCAACCAATTGTCTTTAGAAGTCACATAATTAGTTGAATGGAGTCCACCTGTGTGCAATTAAGGTGTTTAACATGATTTCAGGTTAAATACACCTGTCTCTGGGAGGTCCCACAGTTGGTTAGTACATTTCCTAACAAAAACTACATGATGAAGATGAAGGAACATTCAAAGCAAATCCGGAATAAGGTTCTTCAAAAGCACCAATCAGGGGTAGGATATAAGAACATTTCCAAGGCATTGAATATCCTCTCAGACCACAGTAAAGTCCATTATTAAGAAATGGAGAGAAAATGGCACAACTGTGAATCTGTCTAGAACAGGCCGTCCTCAAAAACGGAGTATCCGGGCGAGAAGTGCACTAGTCAGGGAGGCCACCAAGAGGCCTATGGCAACTCTAAAGGAGTTACAGTGTTCCACGGCTGAGCTGGGAGACACTGTGCATATGGCAACAATAGCCCGGGTGCTTCACAAAACTGGCCTTTCTGGGAAAGTGGCAAAAAGAAAGCCATTGTTGAAAAAAACTCGCATCAAATCTCGGCTAGAGTTTCCCAGAAGGCATGTGGGAGACACTGAGACCAAGTGGAAGAAGATTCTATGGTCTGATGAGACCAAAATAGAGCTTTTTGCCCTCAACGCTAAGCGCTATGTTTGCCACTGATCAACACAAGAAAAGTCCATAATGTCAAAGTGAAAAATAAAATCTACAAATTGTTCTAAATTAATTACAAATATAAAACAGAAAATAATTGATTGCATAAGTATTCACCCCCTTTGCTATGACACACCTAAATAAGCTCTGGTGCAACCAATTGTCTTTAGAAGTCACATAATTAGTTGAATGGAGTCCACCTGTGTGCAATTAAGGTGTTTCACATGATTTCAGGTTAAATACACCTGTCTCTGGGAGGTCCCACAGTTGGTTAGTACATTTCCTAACAAAAACTACATCATGAAGATGAAGGAACATTCAAAGCAAATCCGGAATAAGGTTCTTCAAAAGCACCAATCAGGGGTAGGATATAAGAACATTTCCAAGGCATTGAATATCATCTCAGAGCACAGTAAAGTCCATTATTAAGAAATGGAGAGAATATGGCACAACTGTGAATCTGTCTAGAACAGGCCGTCCTCAAAAACGGAGTATCCGGGCGTATAGGGCACTAGTCAGGGAGGCCACCAAGAGGCCTATGGCAACTCTAAAGGAGTTACAGTGTTCCACGGCTGAGCTGGGAGACACTGTGCATATGGCAACAATAGCCCGGGTGCTTCACAAAACTGGCCTTTATGGGAGAGTGGCAAAAAGAAAGCCATTGTTGAAAAAAACTCGCATCAAATCTCGGCTAGAGTTTCCCAGAAGGCATGTGGGAGACTCTGAGACCAAGTGGAAGAAGATTCTATGGTCTGATGAGACCAAAATAGAGCTTTTTGGCCTCAACGCTAAGCGCTATGTTTGCCACTGATCAACACAAGAAAAGTCCATAATGTCAAAGTGAAAAATAAAATCTACAAATTGTTCTAAATTAATTACAAATATAAAACAGAAAATAATTGATTGCATAAGTATTCACCCCCTTTGCTATGACACACCTAAATAAGCTCTGGTGCAACCAGTTGTCTTTAGAAGTCACATAATTAGTTGAATGGAGTCCACCTGTGTGCAATTAAGGTGTTTCACATGATTTCAGGTTAAATACACCTGTCTCTGGGAGGTCCCACAGTTGGTTAGTACATTTCCTAACAAAAACTACATCATGAAGATGAAGGAACATTCAAAGCAAATCCGGAATAAGGTTCTTCAAAAGCACCAATCAGGGGTAGGATATAAGAACATTTCCAAGGCATTGAATATCCTCTCAGAGCACAGTAAAGTCCATTATTAAGAAATGGAGAGAATATGGCACAACTGTGAATCTGTCTAGAACAGGCCGTCCTCAAAAACGGAGTATCCGGGCGTATAGGGCACTAGTCAGGGAGGCCACCAAGAGGCCTATGGCAACTCTAAAGGAGTTACAGTGTTCCACGGCTGAGCTGGGAGACACTGTGCATATGGCAACAATAGCCCGGGTGCTTCACAAAACTGGCCTTTATGGGAGAGTGGCAAAAAGAAAGCCATTGTTGAAAAAAACTCGCATCAAATCTCGGCTAGAGTTTCCCAGAAGGCATGTGGGAGACTCTGAGACCAAGTGGAAGAAGATTCTATGGTCTGATGAGACCAAAATAGAGCTTTTTGGCCTCAACGCTAAGCGCTATGTTTGCCACTGATCAACACAAGAAAAGTCCATAATGTCAAAGTGAAAAATAAAATCTACAAATTGTTCTAAATTAATTACAAATATAAAACAGAAAATAATTGATTGCATAAGTATTCACCCCCTTTGCTATGACACACCTAAATAAGCTCTGGTGCAACCAGTTGTCTTTAGAAGTCACATAATTAGTTGAATGGAGTCCACCTGTGTGCAATTAAGGTGTTTCACATGATTTCAGGTTAAATACACCTGTCTCTGGGAGGTCCCACAGTTGGTTAGTACATTTCCTAACAAAAACTACATCATGAAGATGAAGGAACATTCAAAGCAAATCCGGAATAAGGTTCTTCAAAAGCACCAATCAGGGGTAGGATATAAGAACATTTCCAAGGCATTAAATATCCTCTCAGAGCACAGTAAAGTCCATTATTAAGAAATGGAGAGAA
This sequence comes from Acipenser ruthenus, assembly GCF_902713425.1. Taxonomy (NCBI): domain Eukaryota; kingdom Metazoa; phylum Chordata; class Actinopteri; order Acipenseriformes; family Acipenseridae; genus Acipenser; species Acipenser ruthenus. The sequence goes on from NW_026707543.1 coordinate 46,266, forward strand.
TATGGCACAACTGAATCTGTCTAGAACAGGCCGTCCTCAAAAACGGAGTATCCGGGCGTATAGGGCACTAGTCAGGGAGGCCACCAAGAGGCCTATGGCAACTCTAAAGGAGTTACAGTGTTCCACGGCTGAGCTGGGAGACACTGTGCATATGGCAACAATAGCCCGGGTGCTTCACAAAACTGGCCTTTATGGGAGAGTGGCAAAAAGACAGCCATTGTTGAAAAAAACTTGCATCAAATCTCGGCTAGAGTTTCCCAGAAGGCATGTGGGAGACTCTGAGACCAAGTGGAAGAAGATTCTATGGTCTGATGAGACCAAAATAGAGCTTTTTGGCCTCAACGCTAAGCGCTATGTTTGCCACTGATCAACACAATAAAAGTCCATAATGTCAAAGTGAAAAATAAAATCTACAAATTGTTCTAAATTAATTACAAATATTAAACAGAAAATAATTGATTGCATAAGTATTCACCCCCTTTGCTATGACACACCTAAATAAGCTCTGGTGCAACCAATTGTCTTTAGAAGTCACATAATTAGTTGAATGGAGTCCACCTGTGTGCAATTAAGGTGTTTCACATGATTTCAGGTTAAATACACCTGTCTCTGGGAGGTCCCACAGTTGGTTAGTACATTTCCTAACAAAAACTACATCATGAAGATGAAGGAACATTCAAAGCAAATCCGGAATAAGGTTCTTCAAAAGCACCAATCAGGGGTAGGATATAAGAACATTTCCAAGGCATTGAATATCCTCTCAGAGCACAGTAAAGTCCATTATTAAGAAATGGAGAGAATATGGCACAACTGTGAATCTGTCTAGAACAGGCCGTCCTCAAAAACGGAGTATCCGGGCGTATAGGGCACTAGTCAGGGAGGCCACCAAGAGGCCTATGGCAACTCTAAAGGAGTTACAGTGTTCCACGGCTGAGCTGGGAGACACTGTGCATATGGCAACAATAGCCCGGGTGCTTCACAAAACTGGCCTTTATGGGAGAGTGGCAAAAAGAAAGCCATTGTTGAAAAAAACTCGCATCAAATCTCGGCTAGAGTTTCCCAGAAGGCATGTGGGAGACTCTGAGACCAAGTGGAAGAAGATTCTATGGTCTGATGAGACCAAAATAGAGCTTTTTGGCCTCAACGCTAAGCGCTATGTTTGCCACTGATCAACACAAGAAAAGTCCATAATGTCAAAGTGAAAAATAAAATCTACAAATTGTTCTAAATTAATTACAAATATAAAACAGAAAATAATTGATTGCATAAGTATTCACCCCCTTTGCTATGACACACCTAAATAAGCTCTGGTGCAACCAGTTGTCTTTAGAAGTCACATAATTAGTTGAATGGAGTCCACCTGTGTGCAATTAAGGTGTTTCACATGATTTCAGGTTAAATACACCTGTCTCTGGGAGGTCCCACAGTTGGTTAGTACATTTCCTAACAAAAACTACATCATGAAGATGAAGGAACATTCAAAGCAAATCCGGAATAAATTTCTTCAAAAGCACCAATCAGGGGTAGGATATAAGAACATTTCCAAGGCATTGAATATCCTCTCACAGCACAGTAAAGTCCATTATTAAGCAACGGAGAGAATATGGCACAACTGTGAATCTGTCTAGAACAGGCCGTCCTCATAAACGGAGTATCCGGGCGTATAGGGCACTAGTCAGGGAGGCCACCAAGAGGCCTATGGCAACTCTAAAGGAGTTACAGTGTTCCACGGCTGAGCTGGGAGACACTGTGCATATGGCAACAATAGCCCGGGTGCTTCACAAAACTGGCCTTTATGGGAGAGTGGCAAAAAGACAGCCATTGTTGAAAAAAACTCGCATCAAATCTCGGCTAGAGTTTCCCAGAAGGCATGTGGGAGACTCTGAGACCAAGTGGAAGAAGATTCTATGGTCTGATGAGACCAAAATAGAGCTTTTTGGCCTCAACTCTAAGCGCTATGTTTGCCACTGATCAACACAAGAAAAGTCCATAATGTCAAAGTGAAAAATAAAATCTACAAATTGTTCTAAATTAATTACAAATCTAAAACAGAAAATAATTGATTGCATAAGTATTCACCCCCTTTGCTATGACACACCTAAAGAAGCTCTGGTGCATCCAATTGTCTGTAGAAGTCACATAATTAGTTGAATGGAGTCCACCTGTGTGCAATTAAGGTGTTTCACATGATTTCAGGTTAAATACACCTGTCTCTGGGAGGTCCCACAGTTGGTTAGTACATTTCCTAACAAAAACTACATCATGAAGATGAAGGAACATTCAAAGCAAATCCGGAATAAGGTTCTTCAAAAGCACCAATCAGGGGTAGGATATAAGAACATTTCCAAGGCATTGAATATCTTCTCAGAGCACAGTAAAGTCCATCATTAAGAAATGGAGAGAATATGGCACAACTGTGAATCTGTCTAGAACAGGCCGTCCTCAAAAACGGAGTATCTGGGCATATAGGGCACTAGTCAGGGAGGCCACCAAGAGGCCTATGGCAACTCTAAAGGAGTTACAGTGTTCCACGGCTGAGCTGGGAGACACTGTGCATATGGCAACAATAGCCCGGGTGCTTCACAAAACTGGCCTTTATGGGAGAGTGGCAAAAAGAAAGCCATTGTTGAAAAAAACTCGCATCAAATCTCGGCTAGAGTTTCCCAGAAGGCATGTGGGAGACTCTGAGACCAAGTGGAAGAAGATTCTATGGTCTGATGAGACCAAAATAGAGCTTTTTGGCCTCAACACTAAGCGCTGTTTGCCACTGATCAACACAAGAAAAGTCCATAATGTCAAAGTGAAAAATAAAATCTACAAATTGTTCTAAATTAATTACAAATATAAAACAGAAAATAATTGATTGCATAAGTATTCACCCCCTTTGCTATGACACACCTAAATAAGCTCTGGTGCAACCAATTGTCTTTAGAAGTCACATAATTAGTTGAATGGAGTCCACCTGTGTGCAATTAAGGTGTTTCACATGATTTCAGGTTAAATACACCTGTCTCTGGGAGGTCCCACAGTTGGTTAGTACATTTCCTAACAAAAACTACATCATGAAGATGAAGGAACATTCAAAGCAAATCCGGAATAAGGTTCTTCAAAAGCACCAATCAGGGGTAGGATATAAGAACATTTCCAAGGCATTGAATATCCTCTCAGAGCACAGTAAAGTCCATTATTAAGAAATGGAGAGAATATGGCACAACTGTGAATCTGTCTAGAACAGGCCGTCCTCAAAAACGGAGTATCCGGGCGTATAGGGCACTAGTCAGGGAGGCCACCAAGAGGCCTATGGCAACTCTAAAGGAGTTACAGTGTTCCACGGCTGAGCTGGGAGACACTGTGCATATGGCAACAATAGCCCGGGTGCTTCACAAAACTGGCCTTTATGGGAGAGTGGCAAAAAGAAAGCCATTGTTGAAAAAAACTCGCATCAAATCTCGGCTAGAGTTTCCCAGAAGGCATGTGGGAGACTCTGAGACCAAGTGGAAGAAGATTCTATGGTCTGATGAGACCAAAATAGAGCTTTTTGGCCTCAACGCTAAGCACTATGTTTGCCACTGATCAACACAAGAAAAGTCCATAATGTCAAAGTGAAAAATAAAATCTTCAAATTGTCCTAAATGAATTACAAATATAAAACAGAAAATAATTGATTGCATAAGTATTCACCCCCTTTGCTATGACACACCTAAATAAGCTCTGGTGCAACCAATTGTCTTTAGAAGTCACATAATTAGTTGAATGGAGTCCACCTGTGTGCAATTAAGGTGTTTCACATGATTTCAGGTTAAATACACCTGTCTCTGGGAGGTCCCACAGTTGGTTAGTACATTTCCTAACAAAAACTACATCATGAAGATGAAGGAACATTCAAAGCAAATCCGGAATAAGGTTCCTCAAAAGCACCAATCAGGGGTAGGATATAAGAACATTTCAAAGGCATTGAATATCCTCTCAGAGCACAGTAAAGTCCATTATTAAGAAATGGAGAGAATATGGCACAACTGTGAATCTGTCTACAACAGGCCGTCCTCAAAAACGGAGTATCTGGGCGTATAGGGCACTAGTCAGGGAGGCCACCAAGAGGCCTATGGCAACTCTAAAGGAGTTACAGTGTTCCACGGCTGAGCTGGGAGACACTGTGCATATGGCAACAATAGCCCGGGTGCTTCACAAAACTGGCCTTTATGGGAGAGTGGCAAAAAGAAAGCCATTGTTGAAAAAAACTCGCATCAAATCTCGGCTAGAGTTTCCCAGAAGGCATGTGGGAGACTCTGAGACCAAGTGGAAGAAGATTCTATGGTCTGATGAGACCAAAATAGAGCTTTTTGGCCTCAACGCTAAGCGCTATGTTTGCCACTGATCAACACAAGAAAAGTCCATAATGTCAAAGTGAAAAATAAAATCTACAAATTGTTCTAAATTAATTACAAATATAAAACAGAAAATAATTGATTGCATAAGTATTCACCCCCTTTGCTATGACACACCTAAATAAGCTCTGGTGCAACCAGTTGTCTTTAGAAGTCACATAATTAGTTGAATGGAGTCCACCTGTGTGCAATTAAGGTGTTTCACATGATTTCAGGTTAAATACACCTGTCTCTGGGAGGTCCCACAGTTGGTTAGTACATTTCCTAACAAAAACTACATCATGAAGATGAAGGAACATTCAAAGCAAATCTGGAATAAGGTTCTTCAAAAGCACCAATCAGGGGTAGGATATAAGAACATTTCCAAGGCATTGAATATCCTCTCAGAGCACAGTAAAGTCCATTATTAAGAAATGGAGAGAATATGGCACAACTGAGAATCTGTCTACAACAGGCCGTCCTCAAAAACGGAGTATCTGGGCGTATAGGGCACTAGTCAGGGAGGCCACCAAGAGGCCTATGGCAACTCCAAAGGAGTTACAGTGTTCCACGGCTGAGCTGGGAGACACTGTGCATATGGCAACAATAGCCCGGGTGCTTCACAAAACTGGCCTTTATGGGAGAGTGGCAAAAAGAAAGCCATTGTTGAAAAAAACTCGCATCAAATCTCGGCTAGAGTTTCCCAGAAGGCATGTGGGAGACTCTGAGACCAAGTGGAAGAAGATTCTATGGTCTGATGAGACCAAAATAGAGCTTTTTGGCCTCAACGCTAAGCGCTATGTTTGCCACTGATCAACACAAGAAAAGTCCATAATGTCAAAGTGAAAAATAAAATCTACAAATTGTTCTAAATTAATTACAAATATAAAACAGAAAATAATTGATTGCATAAGTAATCACCCCCTTTGCTATGACACATCTAAATAAGCTCTGGTGCAACCAATTGTCTTTAGAAGTCACATAATTAGTTGAATGGAGTCCACCTGTGTGCAATTAAGGTGTTTCACATGATTTCAGGTTAAATACACCTGTCTCTGGGAGGTTCCACAGTTGGTTAGTACATTTCCTAACAAAAACTACATCATGAAGATGAAGGAACATTCAAAGCAAATCCGAAATGAGGTTCTTCAAAAGCACCAATCAGGGGTAGGATATAAGAACATTTCCAAGGCATTGAATATCCTCTCAGAGCACAGTAAAGTCCATTATTAAGAAATGGAGAGAATATGGCACAACTGTGAATCTGTCTAGAACAGGCCGTCCTCAAAAACGGAGTATCCGGGCGTATAGGGCACTAGTCAGGGAGGCCACCAAGAGGCCTATGGCAACTCTAAAGGAGTTACAGTGTTCCACGGCTGAGCTGGGAGACACTGTGCATATGGCAACAATAGCCCGGGTGCTTCACAAAACTGGCCTTTATGGGAGAGTGGCAAAAAGAAAGCCATTGTTGAAAAGAACTCGCATCAAATCTCGGCTAGAGTTTCCCAGAAGGCATGTGGGAGACTCTGAGACCAAGTGGAAGAAGATTCTATGGTCTGATGAGACCAAAATAGAGCTTTTTGGCCTCAACGCTAAGCGTTATGTTTGCCACTGATCAACACAAGAAAAGTCCATAATGTCAAAGTGAAAAATAAAATCTACAAATTGTTCTAAATTAATTACAAATATAAAACAGAAAATAATTGATTGCATAAGTATTCACCCCCTTTGCTATGACACACCTAAATAAGCTCTGGTGCAACCAGTTGTCTTTAGAAGTCACATAATTAGTTTAATGGAGTCCACCTGTGTGCAATTAAGGTGTTTCACATGATTTCAGGTTAAATACACCTGTCTCTGGGAGGTCCCACAGTTGGTTAGTACATTTCCTAACAAAAACTACATCATGAAGATGAAGGAACATTCAAAGCAAATCCGGAATAAGGTTCTTCAAAAGCACCAATCAGGGGTAGGATATAAGAACATTTCCAAGGCATTGAATATCCTCTCAGAGCACAGTAAAGTCCATTATTAAGAAATGGAGAGAATATGGCACAACTGTGAATCTGTCTAGAACAGGCTGTCCTCAAAAACGGAGTATCCGGGCGAGAAGTGCACTAGTCAGGGAGGCCACCAAGAGGCCTATGGCAACTCTAAAGGAGTTACAGTGTTCCACGGCTGAGCTGGGAGACACTGTGCATATGGCAACAATAGCCCGGGTGCTTCACAAAACTGGCCTTTATGGGAGAGTGGCAAAAAGAAAGCCATTGTTGAAAAAAACTCGCATCAAATCTCGGCTAGAGTTTCCCAGAAGGCATGTGGGAGACTCTGAGACCAAGTGGAAGAAGATTCTATGGTCTGATGAGACCAAAATAGAGCTTTTTGGCCTCAACACTAAGCGCTATGTTTGCCACTGATCAACACAAGAAAAGTCCATAATGTCAAAGTGAAAAATAAAATCTACAAATTGTTCTAAATTAATTACAAATATAAAACAGAAAATAATTGATTGCATAAGTATTCACCCCCTTTGCTATGACACACCTAAATAAGCTCTGGTGCAACCAAATGTCTTTAGAAATCACATAATTAGTTGAATGGAGTCCACCTGTGTGCAATTAAGGTGTTTCACATGATTTCAGGTTAAATACACCTGTCTCTGGGAGGTCCCACAGTTGGTTAGTACATTTCCTAACAAAAACTACATCATGAAGATGAAGGAACATTCAAAGCAAATCCGGAATAAGGTTCTTCAAAAGCACCAATCAGGGGTAGGATATAAGAACATTTCCAAGGCATTGAATATCCTCTCAGAGCACAGTAAAGTCCATTATTAAGAAATGGAGAGAATATGGCACAACTGTGAATCTGTCTAGAACAGGCCATCCTCAAAAACGGAGTATCCGGGCGTATAGGGCACTAGTCAGGGAGGCCACCAAGAGGCCTATGGCAACTCTAAAGGAGTTACAGTGTTCCACGGCTGAGCTGGGAGACACTGTGCATATGGTAACAATAGCCCGGGTGCTTCACAAAACTGGCCTTTATGGGAGAGTGGCAAAAAGAAAGCCATTGTTGAAAAAAACTCGCATCAAATCTCGGCTAGAGTTTCCCAGAAGGCATGTGGGAGACTCTGAGACCAAGTGGAAGAAGATTCTATGGTCTGATGAGACCAAAATAGAGCTTTTTGGCCTCAACGCTAAGCGCTATGTTTGCCACTGATCAACACAAGAAAAGTCCATAATGTCAAAGTGAAAAATAAAATCTACAAATTTTTCTAAATTAATTACAAATATAAAACAGAAAATAATTGATTGCATAAGTATTCACCCCCTTTGCTATGACACACCTAAATAAGCTCTGGTGCAACCAATTGTCTTTAGAAGTCACATAATTAGTTGAATGGAGTCCACCTGTGTGCAATTAAGGTGTTTCACATGATTTCAGGTTAAATACACCTGTCTCTGGGAGGTCCCACAGTTGGTTAGTACATTTCCTAACAAAAACTACATCATGAAGATGAAGGAACATTCAAAGCAAATCCGAAATGAGGTTCTTCAAAAGCACCAATCAGGGGTAGGATATAAGAACATTTCCAAGGCATTGAATATCCTCTCAGAGCACAGTAAAGTCTATTATTAAGAAATGGAGAGAATATGGCACAACTGTGAATCTGTCTAGAACAGGCCGTCCTCAAAAAACGGAGTATCCGGGCGTATAGGGCACTAGTCAGGGAGGCCACCAAGAGGCCTATGGCAACTCTAAAGGAGTTACAGTGTTCCACGGCTGAGCTGGGAGACACTGTGCATATGGCAACAATAGCCCGGGTGCTTCACAAAACTGGCCTTTATGGGAGAGTGGCAAAAAGAAAGCCATTGTTGAAAAAAACTCGCATCAAATCTCGGCTAGAGTTTCCCAGAAGGCATGTGGGAGACTCTGAGACCAAGTGGAAGAAGATTCTATGGTCTGATGAGACCAAAATAGAGCTTTTTGGCCTCAACGCTAAGCGCTATGTTTGCCACTGATCAACACAAGAAAAGTCCATAATGTCAAAGTGAAAAATAAAATCTACAAATTGTTCTAAATTAATTACAAATATAAAACAGAAAATAATTGATTGCATAAGTATTCACCCCCTTTGCTATGACACACCAAAATAAGCTCTGGTGCAACCAATTGTCTTTAGAAGTCACATAATTAGTTGAATGGAGTCTACCTGTGTGCAATTAAGGTGTTTCACATAATTTCAGGTTAAATACACCTGTCTCTGGGAGGTCCCACAGTTGGTTAGTACATTTCCTAACAAAAACTACATCATGAAGATGAAGGAACATTCAAAGCAAATCCGGAATAAGGTTCTTCAAAAGCACCAATCAGGGGTAGGATATAAGAACATTTCCAAGGCATTGAATATCCTCTCAGAGCACAGTAAAGTCCATTATTAAGAAATGGAGAGAATATGGCACAACTGTGAATCTTTCTAGAACAGGCCGTCCTCAAAAACGGAGTATCCGGGCGTATAGGGCACTAGTCAGGGAGGCCACCAAGAGGCCTATGGCAACTCTAAAGGAGTTACAGTGTTCTACGGCTGAGCTGGGAGACACTGTGCATATGGCAACAATAGCCTGGGTGCTTCACAAAACTGGCCTTTATGGGAGAGTGGCAAAAAGAAAGCCATTGTTGAAAAAAACTCGCATCAAATCTTGGCTAGAGTTTCCCAGAAGGCATGTGGGAGACTCTGAGACCAAGTGGAAGAAGATTCTATGGTCTGATGAGACCAAAATAGAGCTTTTTGGCCTCAACGCTAAGTGCTATGTTTGCCACTGATCAACACAAGAAAAGTCCATAATGTCAAAGTGAAAAATAAAATCTACAAATTTTTCTAAATTAATTACAAATATAAAACAGAAAATAATTTATTGCATAAGTATTCACCCCCTTTGCTATGACACACCTAAATAAGCTCTGGTGCAACCAATTGTCTTTAGAAGTCACATAATTAGTTGAATGGAGTCCACCTGTGTGCAATTAAGGTGTTTCACATGATTTCAGGTTAAATACACCTGTCTCTGGGAGGTCCCACAGTTGGTTAGTACATTTCCTAACAAAAACTACATCATGAAGATGAAGGAACATTCAAAGCAAATCCGAAATGAGGTTCTTCAAAAGCACCAATCAGGGGTAGGATATAAGAACATTTCCAAGGCATTGAATATCCTCTCAGAGCACAGTAAAGTCCATTATTAAGAAATGGAGAGAATATGGCACAACTGTGAATCTGTCTAGAACAGGCCGTCCTCAAAAACGGAGTATCCGGGCGTATAGGGCACTAGTCAGGGAGGCCACCAAGAGGCCTATGGCAACTCTAAAGGAGTTACAGTGTTCCACGGCTGAGCTGGGAGACACTGTGCATGTGGCAACAATAGCCCGGATGCTTCACAAAACTGGCCTTTATGGGAGAGTGGCAAAAAGAAAGCCATTGCTGAAAAAAACTCGCATCAAATCTCAGCTAGAGTTTCCCAGAAGGCATGTGGGAGACTCTGAGACCAAGTGGAAGAAGATTCTATGGTCTGATGAGACCAAAATAGAGCTTTTTGGCCTCAACGCTAAGCGCTATGTTTGCCACTGATCAACACAAGAAAAGTCCATAATGTCAAAGTGAAAAATAAAATCTACAAATTGTTCTAAATTAATTACAAATATAAAACAGAAAATAATTGATTGCATAAGTATTCACCCCCTTTGCTATGACACACCTAAATAAGCTCTGGTGCAACCAATTGTCTTTAGAAGTCACATAATTAGTTGAATGGAGTCCACCTGTGTGCAATTAAGGTGTTTCACATGATTTCAGGTTAAATACACCTGTCTCTGGGAGGTCCCACAGTTGGTTAGTACATTTCCTAACAAAAACTACATCATGAAGATGAAGGAACATTCAAAGCAAATCCGAAATGAGGTTCTTCAAAAGCACCAATCAGGGGTAGGATATAAGAACATTTCCAAGGCATTGAATATCCTCTCAGAGCACAGTAAAGTCCATTATTAAGAAATGGAGAGAATATGGCACAACTGTGAATCTGTCTAGAACAGGCCGTCCTCAAAAACGGAGTATCCGGGCGTATAGGGCACTAGTCAGGGAGGCCACCAAGAGGCCTATGGCAACTCTAAAGGAGTTACAGTGTTCCACGGCTGAGCTGGGAGACACTGTGCATGTGGCAACAATAGCCCGGGTGCTTCACAAAACTGGCCTTTATGGGAGAGTGGCAAAATGAAAGCCATTGCTGAAAAAAACTCGCATCAAATCTCAGCTAGAGTTTCCCAGAAGGCATGTGGGAGACTCTGAGACCAAGTGGAAGAAGATTCTATGGTCTGATGAGACCAAAATAGAGCTTTTTGGCCTCAACGCTAAGCGCTATGTTTGCCACTGATCAACACAAGAAAAGTCCATAATGTCAAAGTGAAAAATAAAATCTACAAATTGTTCTAAATTAATTACAAATATAAAACAGAAAATAATTGATTGCATAAGTATTCACCCCCTTTGCTATGACACACCTAAATAAGCTCTGGTGCAACCAATTGTCTTTAGAAGTCACATAATTAGTTGAATGGAGTCCACCTGTGTGCATTTAAGGTGTTTCACATGATTTCAGGTTAAATACACCTGTCTCTGGGAGGTCCCACAGTTGGTTAGTACATTTCATAACAAAAACTACATCATGAAGATGAAGGAACATTCAAAGCAAATCCGAAATGAGGTTCTTCAAAAGCACCAATCAGGGGTAGGATATAAGAACATTTCCAAGGCATTGAATATCCTCTCAGAGCACAGTAAAGTCCATTATTAATAAATGGAGAGAATATGGCACAACTGTGAATCTGTCTAGAACAGGCCGTCCTCAAAAACGGAGTATCCGGGCATATAGGGCACTAGTCAGGGAGGCCACCAAGAGGCCTATGGCAACTCTAAAGGAGTTACAGTGTTCCACGGCTGAGCTGGGAGACACTGTGCATGTGGCAACAATAGCCCGGGTGCTTCACAAAACTGGCCTTTATGGGAGAGTGGCAAAATGAAAGCCATTGCTGAAAATAACTCGCATCAAATCTCAGCTAGAGTTTCCCAGAAGGCATGTGGGAGACTCTGAGACCAAGTGGAAGAAGATTCTATGGTCTGATGAGACCAAAATAGAGCTTTTTGGCCTCAACTCTAATCGCTATATTTGCCACTGATCAACACAAGAAAAGTCAATAATGTCAAAGTGAAAAATAAAATCTACAAATTGTTCTAAATTAATTACAAATATAAAACAGAAAATAATTGATTGCATAAGTATTCACCCCCTTTGCTATGACACACCTAAATAAGTTCTGGTGCAACCAATTGTCTTTAGAAGTCACATAATTAGTTGAATGGAGTCCACCTGTGTGCATTTAAGGTGTTTCACATGATTTCAGGTTAAATACACCTGTCTCTGGGAGGTCCCACAGTTGGTTAGTACATTTCCTAACAAAAACTACATGATGAAGATGAAGGAACATTCAAAGCAAATCCGGAATAAGGTTCTTCAAAAGCACCAATCAGGGGTAGGATATAAGAACATTTCCAAGGCATTGAATATCCTCTCAGAGCACAGTAAAGTCCATTATTAAGAAATGGAGAGAATATGGCACAACTGTGAATCTGTCTAGAACAGGCCGTCCTCAAAAACGGAGTATCCGGGCATATAGGGCACTAGTCAGGGAGGCCACCAAGAGGCCTATGGCAACTCTAAAGGAGTTACAGTGTTCCACGGCTGAGCTGGGAGACACTGTGCATGTGGCAACAATAGCCCGGGTGCTTCACAAAACTGGCCTTTATGGGAGAGTGGCAAAAAGAAAGCCATTGCTGAAAAGAACTCGCATCAAATCTCAGCTAGAGTTTCCCAGAAGGCATGTGGGAGACTCTGAGACCAAGTGGAAGAAGATTCTATGGTCTGATGAGACCAAAATAGAGCTTTTTGGCCTCAACGCTAAGCGCTATGTTTGCCACTGATCAACACAAGAAAAGTCCATAATGTCAAAGTGAAAAATAAAATCTACAAATTGTTCTAAATTAATTACAAATATAAAACAGAAAATAATTGATTGCATAAGTATTCACCCCCTTTGCTATTACACACCTAAATAAGCTCTGGTGCAACCAATTGTCTTTAGAAGTCACATAATTAGTTGAATGGAGTCCACCTGTGTGCAATTAAGGTGTTTCACATGATTTCAGGTTAAATACACCTGTCTCTGGGAGGTCCCACAGTTGGTTAGTACATTTCCTAACAAAAACTACATGATGAAGATGAAGGAACATTCAAAGCAAATCCGGAATAAGGTTCTTCAAAAGCACCAATCAGGGGTAGGATATAAGAACATTTCCAAGGCATTGAATATCCTCTCAGAGCACAGTAAAGTCCATTATTAAGAAATGGAGAGAATATGGCACAACTGTGAATCTGTCTAGAACAGGCCGTCCTCAAAAACGGAGTATCCGGGCGTATAGGGCACTAGTCAGGGAGGCCACCAAGAGGCCTATGGCAACTCTAAAGGAGTTACAGTGTTCCACGGCTGAGCTGGGAGACACTGTGCATATGGCAATAATAGCCCGGGTGCTTCACAAAACTGGCCTTTATGGGAGAGTGGCAAAAAGAAAGCCATTGTTGAAAAAAACTCGCATCAAATCTCGGCTAGAGTTTCCCAGAAGGCATGTGGGAGACTCTGAGACCAAGTGGAAGAAGATTCTATGGTCTGATGAGACCAAAATAGAGCTTTTTGTCCTCAACGCTAAGCGCTATGTTTGCCACTGATCAACACAAGAAAAGTCCATAATGTCAAAGTGAAAAATAAAATCTACAAATTGTTCTAAATTAATTACAAATATAAAACAGAAAATAATTGATTGCATAAGTATTCACCCCCTTTGCTATGACACACCTAAATAAGCTCTGGTACAACCAATTGTCTTTAGAAGTCACATAATTAGTTGAATGGAGTCCACCTGTGTGCAATTAAGGTGTTTCACATGATTTCAGGTTAAATACACCTGTCTCTGGGAGGTCCCACAGTTGGTTAGTACATTTCATAACAAAAACTACATCATGAAGATGAAGGAACATTCAAAGCAAATCCGAAATGAGGTTCTTCAAAAGCACCAATCAGGGGTAGGATATAAGAACATTTCCAAGGCATTGAATATCCTCTCAGAGCACAGTAAAGTCCATTATTAAGAAATGGAGAGAATATGGCACAACTGTGAATCTGTCTAGAACAGGCCGTCCTCAAAAACGGAGTATCCGGGCGTATAGGGCACTAGTCAGGGAGGCCACCAAGAGGCCTATGGCAACTCTAAAGGAGTTACAGTGTTCCACGGCTGAGCTGGGAGACACTGTGCATGTGGCAACAATAGCCCGGATGCTTCACAAAACTGGCCTTTATGGGAGAGTGGCAAAAAGAAAGCCATTGCTGAAAAAAACTCGCATCAAATCTCAGCTAGAGTTTCCCAGAAGGCATGTGGGAGACTCTGAGACCAAGTGGAAGAAGATTCTATGGTCTGATGAGACCAAAATAGAGCTTTTTGGCCTCAACGCTAAGCGCTATGTTTGCCACTGATCAACACAAGAAAAGTCCATAATGTCAAAGTGAAAAATAAAATCTACAAATTGTTCTAAATTAATTACAAATATAAAACAGAAAATAATTGATTGCATAAGTATTCACCCCCTTTGCTATGACACACCTAAATAAGCTCTGGTGCAACCAATTGTCTTTAGAAGTCACATAATTAGTTGAATGGAGTCCACCTGTGTGCAATTAAGGTGTTTCACATGATTTCAGGTTAAATACACCTGTCTCTGGGAGGTCCCACAGTTGGTTAGTACATTTCCTAACAAAAACTACATCATGAAGATGAAGGAACATTCAAAGCAAATCCGAAATGAGGTTCTTCAAAAGCACCAATCAGGGGTAGGATATAAGAACATTTCCAAGGCATTGAATATCCTCTCAGAGCACAGTAAAGTCCATTATTAAGAAATGGAGAGAATATGGCACAACTGTGAATCTGTCTAGAACAGGCCGTCCTCAAAAACGGAGTATCCGGGCGTATAGGGCACTAGTCAGGGAGGCCACCAAGAGGCCTATGGCAACTCTAAAGGAGTTACAGTGTTCCACGGCTGAGCTGGGAGACACTGTGCATGTGGCAACAATAGCCCGGTTGCTTCACAAAACTGGCCTTTATGGGAGAGTGGCAAAATGAAAGCCATTGCTGAAAAAAACTCGCATCAAATCTCAGCTAGAGTTTCCCAGAAGGCATGTGGGAGACTCTGAGACCAAGTGGAAGAAGATTCTATGGTCTGATGAGACCAAAATAGAGCTTTTTGGCCTCAACGCTAAGCGCTATGTTTGCCACTGATCAACACAAGAAAAGTCCATAATGTCAAAGTGAAAAATAAAATCTACAAATTGTTCTAAATTAATTACAAATATAAAACAGAAAATAATTGATTGCATAAGTATTCACCCCCTTTGCTATGACACACCTAAATAAGCTCTGGTGCAACCAATTGTCTTTAGAAGTCACATAATTAGTTGAATGGAGTCCACCTGTGTGCAATTAAGGTGTTTCACATGATTTCAGGTTAAATACACCTGTCTCTGGGAGGTCCCACAGTTGGTTAGTACATTTCCTAACAAAAACTACATGATGAAGATGAAGGAACATTCAAAGCAAATCCGGAATAAGGTTCTTCAAAAGCACCAATCAGGGGTAGGATATAAGAACATTTCCAAGGCATTGAATATCCTCTCAGAGCACAGTAAAGTCCATTATTAAGAAATGGAGAGAATATGGCACAACTGTGAATCTGTCTAGAACAGGCCGTCCTCAAAAACGGAGTATCCGGGCGTATAGGGCACTAGTCAGGGAGGCCACCAAGAGGCCTATGGCAACTCTAAAGGAGTTACAGTGTTCCACGGCTGAGCTGGGAGACACTGTGCATGTGGCAACAATAGCCCGGTTGCTTCACAAAACTGGCCTTTATGGGAGAGTGGCAAAATGAAAGCCATTGCTGAAAAAAACTCGCATCAAATCTCAGCTAGAGTTTCCCAGAAGGCATGTGGGAGACTCTGAGACCAAGTGGAAGAAGATTCTATGGTCTGATGAGACCAAAATAGAGCTTTTTGGCCTCAACGCTAAGCGCTATGTTTGCCACTGATCAACACAAGAAAAGTCCATAATGTCAAAGTGAAAAATAAAATCTACAAATTGTTCTAAATTAATTACAAATATAAAACAGAAAATAATTGATTGCATAAGTATTCACCCCCTTTGCTATGACACACCTAAATAAGCTCTGGTGCAACCAATTGTCTTTAGAAGTCACATAATTAGTTGAATGGAGTCCACCTGTGTGCAATTAAGGTGTTTCACATGATTTCAGGTTAAATACACCTGTCTCTGGGAGGTCCCACAGTTGGTTAGTACATTTCCTAACAAAAACTACATGATGAAGATGAAGGAACATTCAAAGCAAATCCGGAATAAGGTTCTTCAAAAGCACCAATCAGGGGTAGGATATAAGAACATTTCCAAGGCATTGAATATCCTCTCAGAGCACAGTAAAGTCCATTATTAAGAAATGGAGAGAATATGGCACAACTGTGAATCTGTCTAGAACAGGCCGTCCTCAAAAACGGAGTATCCGGGCGTATAGGGCACTAGTCAGGGAGGCCACCAAGAGGCCTATGGCAACTCTAAAGGAGTTACAGTGTTCCACGGCTGAGCTGGGAGACACTGTGCATATGGCAACAATAGCCCGGGTGCTTCACAAAACTGGCCTTTATGGGAGAGTGGCAAAAAGAAAGCCATTGTTGAAGAAAACTCGCATCAAATCTCGGCTAGAGTTTCCCAGAAGGCATGTGGGAGACTCTGAGACCATGTGGAAGAAGATTCTATGGTCTGATGAGACCAAAATAGAGCTTTTTGGCCTCAACGCTAAGCGCTATGTTTGCCACTGATCAACACAAGAAAAGTCCATAATGTCAAAGTGAAAAATAAAATCTACAAATTGTTCTAAATTAATTACAAATATAAAACAGAAAATAATTGATTGCATAAGTATTCACCCCCTTTGCTATGACACACCTAAATAAGCTCTGGTGCAACCAGTTGTCTTTAGAAGTCACATAATTAGTTGAATGGAGTCCACCTGTGTGCAATTAAGGTGTTTCACATGATTTCAGGTTAAATACACCTGTCTCTGGGAGGTCCCACAGTTGGTTAGTACATATCCTAACAAAAACTACATCATGAAGATGAAGGAACATTCAAAGCAAATCCAGAATAAGGTTCTTCAAAAGCAACAATCAGGGGTAGGATATAAGAACATTTCCAAGGCATTGAATATCCTCTCAGAGCACAGTAAAGTCCATTATTAAGAAATGGAGAGAATATGGCACAACTGTGAATCTGTCTAGAACAGGCCGTCCTCAAAAACGGAGTATCCGGGCGTATAGGGCACTAGTCAGGGAGGCCACCAAGAGGCCTATGGCAACTCTAAAGGAGTTACAGTGTTCCACGGCTGAGCTGGGAGACACTGTGCATATGGCAACAATAGCCCGGGTGCTTCACAAAACTGGCCTTTATGGGAGAGTGGCAAAAAGAAAGCCATTGTTGAAAAAAACTCGCATCAAATCTCGGCTAGAGTTTCCCAGAAGGCATGTGGGAGACGCTGAGACCAAGTGGAAGAAGATTCTATGGTCTGATGAGACCAAAATAGAGCTTTTTGGCCTCAACGCTAAGCGCTATGTTGGCCACTGATCAACACAAGAAAAGTCCATAATGTCAAAGTGAAAAATAAAATCTACAAATTGTTCTAAATTAATTACAAATATAAAACAGAAAATAATTGATTGCATAAGTATTCACCCCCTTTGCTATGACACACCTAAATAAGCTCTGGTGCAACCAATTGTCTTTAGAAGTCAGATAATTAGTTGAATGGAGTCCACCTGTGTGCAATTAAGGTGTTTCACATGATTTCAGGTTAAATACACCTGTCTCTGGGAGGTCCCATACTTGGTTAGTACATTTCCTAACAAAAACTACATCATGAAGATGAAGGAACAGTCAAAGCAAATCCGGAATAAGATTCTTCAAAAGCACCAATCAGGGGTAGGATATAAGAACATTTCCAAGGCATTGAATATCCTCTCAGAGCACAGTAAAGTCCATTATTAAGAAATGGAGAGAATATGGCACAACTGTGAATCTGTCTAGAACAGGCCGTCCTCAAAAACGGAGTATCCGGGCGTATAGGGCACTAGTCAGGGAGGCCACCAAGAGGCCTATGGCAACTCTAAAGGAGTTACAGTGTTCCACGGCTGAGCTGGGAGACACTGTGCATATGGCAACAATAGCCCGGGTGCTTCACAAAACTGGCCTTTATGGGAGAGTGGCAAAAAGAAAGCCATTGTTGAAAAAAACTCGCATCAAATCTCGGCTAGAGTTTCCCAGAAGGCATGTGGGAGACTCTGAGACCATGTAGAAGAAGATTCTATGGTCTGATGAGACCAAAATAGAGCTTTTTGGCCTCAACGCTAAGCGCTATGTTTGCCACTGATCAACACAAGAAAAGTCCATAATGTCAAAGTGAAAAATAAAATCTACAAATTGTTCTAAATTAATTACAAATATAAAACAGAAAATAATTGATTGCATAAGTATTCACCCCCTTTGCTATGACACACCTAAATAAGCTCTGGTGCAACCAGTTGTCTTTAGAAGTCACATAATTAGTTGAATGGAGTCCACCTGTGTGCAATTAAGGTGTTTCACATGATTTCAGGTTAAATACACCTGTCTCTGGGAGGTCCCACAGTTGGTTAGTACATTTCCTAACAAAAACTACATCATGAAGATGAAGGAACATTCAAAGCAAATCCAGAATAAGGTTCTTCAAAAGCAACAATCAGGGGTAGGATATAAGAACATTTCCAAGGCATTGAATATCCTCTCAGAGCACAGTAAAGTCCATTATTAAGAAATGGAGAGAATATGGCACAACTGTGAATCTGTCTACAACAGGCCGTCCTCAAAAACGGAGTATCCGGGCGTATAGGGCACTAGTCAGGGAGGCCACCAAGAGGCCTATGGCAACTCTAAAGGAGTTACAGTGTTCCACGGCTGAGCTGGGAGACACTGTGCATATGGCAACAATAGCCCGGGTGCTTCACAAAACTGGCCTTTATGGGAGAGTGGCAAAAAGAAAGCCATTGTTGAAAAAAACTCGCATCAAATCTCGGCTAGAGTTTCCCAGAAGGCATGTGGGAGACTCTGAGACCATGTGGAAGAAGATTCTATGGTCTGATGAGACCAAAATAGAGCTTTTTGGCCTCAACGCTAAGCGCTATGTTTGCCACTGATCAACACAAGAAAAGTCCATAATGTCAAAGTGAAAAATAAAATCTACAAATTGTTCTAAATTAATTACAAATATAAAACAGAAAATAATTGATTGCATAAGTATTCACCCCCTTTGCTATGACACACCTAAATAAGCTCTGGTGCAACCAGTTGTCTTTAGAAGTCACATAATTAGTTGAATGGAGTCCACCTGTGTGCAATTAAGGTGTTTCACATGATTTCAGGTTAAATACACCTGTCTCTGGGAGGTCCCACAGTTGGTTAGTACATATCCTAACAAAAACTACATCATGAAGATGAAGGAACATTCAAAGCAAATCCAGAATAAGGTTCTTCAAAAGCAACAATCAGGGGTAGGATATAAGAACATTTCCAAGGCATTGAATATCCTCTCAGAGCACAGTAAAGTCCATTATTAAGAAATGGAGAGAATATGGCACAACTGTGAATCTGTCTAGAACAGGCCGTCCTCAAAAACGGAGTATCCGGGCGTATAGGGCACTAGTCAGGGAGGCCACCAAGAGGCCTATGGCAACTCTAAAGGAGTTACAGTGTTCCACGGCTGAGCTGGGAGACACTGTGCATATGGCAACAATAGCCCGGGTGCTTCACAAAACTGGCCTTTATGGGAGAGTGGCAAAAAGAAAGCCATTGTTGAAAAAAACTCGCATCAAATCTCGGCTAGAGTTTCCCAGAAGGCATGTGGGAGACGCTGAGACCAAGTGGAAGAAGATTCTATGGTCTGATGAGACCAAAATAGAGCTTTTTGGCCTCAACGCTAAGCGCTATGTTGGCCACTGATCAACACAAGAAAAGTCCATAATGTCAAAGTGAAAAATAAAATCTACAAATTGTTCTAAATTAATTACAAATATAAAACAGAAAATAATTGATTGCATAAGTATTCACCCCCTTTGCTATGACACACCTAAATAAGCTCTGGTGCAACCAATTGTCTTTAGAAGTCAGATAATTAGTTGAATGGAGTCCACCTGTGTGCAATTAAGGTGTTTCACATGATTTCAGGTTAAATACACCTGTCTCTGGGAGGTCCCATACTTGGTTAGTACATTTCCTAACAAAAACTACATCATGAAGATGAAGGAACATTCAAAGCAAATCCGGAATAAGATTCTTCAAAAGCACCAATCAGGGGTAGGATATAAGAACATTTCCAAGGCATTGAATATCCTCTCAGAGCACAGTAAAGTCCATTATTAAGAAATGGAGAGAATATGGCACAACTGTGAATCTGTCTAGAACAGGCCGTCCTCAAAAACGGAGTATCCGGGCGTATAGGGCACTAGTCAGGGAGGCCACCAAGAGGCCTATGGCAACTCTAAAGGAGTTACAGTGTTCCACGGCTGAGCTGGGAGACACTGTGCATATGGCAACAATAGCCCGGGTGCTTCACAAAACTGGCCTTTATGGGAGAGTGGCAAAAAGAAAGCCATTGTTGAAAAAAACTCGCATCAAATCTCGGCTAGAGTTTCCCAGAAGGCATGTGGGAGACTCTGAGACCATGTAGAAGAAGATTCTATGGTCTGATGAGACCAAAATAGAGCTTTTTGGCCTCAACGCTAAGCGCTATGTTTGCCACTGATCAACACAAGAAAAGTCCATAATGTCAAAGTGAAAAATAAAATCTACAAATTGTTCTAAATTAATTACAAATATAAAACAGAAAATAATTGATTGCATAAGTATTCACCCCCTTTGCTATGACACACCTAAATAAGCTCTGGTGCAACCAGTTGTCTTTAGAAGTCACATAATTAGTTGAATGGAGTCCACCTGTGTGCAATTAAGGTGTTTCACATGATTTCAGGTTAAATACACCTGTCTCTGGGAGGTCCCACAGTTGGTTAGTACATTTCCTAACAAAAACTACATCATGAAGATGAAGGAACATTCAAAGCAAATCCAGAATAAGGTTCTTCAAAAGCAACAATCAGGGGTAGGATATAAGAACATTTCCAAGGCATTGAATATCCTCTCAGAGCACAGTAAAGTCCATTATTAAGAAATGGAGAGAATATGGCACAACTGTGAATCTGTCTACAACAGGCCGTCCTCAAAAACGGAGTATCCGGGCGTATAGGGCACTAGTCAGGGAGGCCACCAAGAGGCCTATGGCAACTCTAAAGGAGTTACAGTGTTCCACGGCTGAGCTGGGAGACACTGTGCATATGGCAACAATAGCCCGGGTGCTTCACAAAACTGGCCTTTATGGGAGAGTGGCAAAAAGAAAGCCATTG
This sequence comes from Acipenser ruthenus, assembly GCF_902713425.1. NCBI lineage: Eukaryota > Metazoa > Chordata > Actinopteri > Acipenseriformes > Acipenseridae > Acipenser > Acipenser ruthenus. The sequence goes on from NW_026707543.1 coordinate 67,337, forward strand.
TTGAAAAAAACTCGCATCAAATCTCGGCTAGAGTTTCCCAGAAGGCATGTGGGAGACTCTGAGACCATGTGGAAGAAGATTCTATGGTCTGATGAGACCAAAATAGAGCTTTTTGGCCTCAACGCTAAGCGCTATGTTTGCCACTGATCAACACAAGAAAAGTCCATAATGTCAAAGTGAAAAATAAAATCTACAAATTGTTCTAAATTAATTACAAATATAAAACAGAAAATAATTGATTGCATAAGTATTCACCCCCTTTGCTATGACACACCTAAATAAGCTCTGGTGCAACCAGTTGTCTTTAGAAGTCACATAATTAGTTGAATGGAGTCCACCTGTGTGCAATTAAGGTGTTTCACATGATTTCAGGTTAAATACACCTGTCTCTGGGAGGTCCCACAGTTGGTTAGTACATTTCCTAACAAAAACTACATCATGAAGATGAAGGAACATTCAAAGCAAATCCAGAATAAGGTTCTTCAAAAGCAACAATCAGGGGTAGGATATAAGAACATTTCCAAGGCATTGAATATCCTCTCAGAGCACAGTAAAGTCCATTATTAAGAAATGGAGAGAATATGGCACAACTGTGAATCTGTCTACAACAGGCCGTCCTCAAAAACGGAGTATCCGGGCGTATAGGGCACTAGTCAGGGAGGCCACCAAGAGGCCTATGGCAACTCTAAAGGAGTTACAGTGTTCCACGGCTGAGCTGGGAGACACTGTGCATATGGCAACAATAGCCCGGGTGCTTCACAAAACTGGCCTTTATGGGAGAGTGGCAAAAAGAAAGCCATTGTTGTAAAGAACTCGCATCAAATCTCGGCTAGAGTTTCCCAGAAGGCATGTGGGAGACTCTGAGACCAAGTGGAAGAAGATTCTATGGTCTGATGAGACCAAAATAGAGCTTTTTGGCCTCAACGCTAAGCGTTATGTTTGCCACTGATTAACACAAGAAAAGTCCATAATGTCAAAGTGAAAAATAAAATCTACAAATTGTTCTAAATTAATTACAAATATAAAACAGAAAATAATTGATTGCATAAGTATTCACCCCCTTTGCTATGACACACCTAAATAAGCTCTGGTGCAACCAGTTGTCTTTAGAAGTCACATAATTAGTTGAATGGAGTCCACCTGTGTGCAATTAAGGTGTTTCACATGATTTCAGGTTAAATACACCTGTCTCTGGGAGGTCCCACAGTTGGTTAGTACATTTCCTAACAAAAACTACATCATGAAGATGAAGGAACATTCAAAGCAAATCCGAAATGAGGTTCTTCAAAAGCACCAATCAGGGGTAGGATATAAGAACATTTCCAAGGCATTGAATATCCTCTCAGAGCACAGTAAAGTCCATTATTAAGAAATGGAGAGAATATGGCACAACTGTGAATCTGTCTAGAACAGGCCGTCCTCAAAAACGGAGTATCCGGGCGTATAGGGCACTAGTCAGGGAGGCCACCAAGAGGCCTATGGCAACTCTAAAGGAGTTACAGTGTTCCACGGCTGAGCTGGGAGACACTGTGCATATGGCAACAATAGCCCGGGTGCTTCACAAAACTGGCCTTTATGGGAGAGTGGCAAAAAGAAAGCCATTGTTGAAAAAAACTCGCATCAAATCTCGGCTAGAGTTTCCCAGAAGGCATGTGGGAGACGCTGAGACCAAGTGGAAGAAGATTCTATGGTCTGATGAGACCAAAATAGAGCTTTTTGGCCTCAACGCTAAGCGCTATGTTGGCCACTGATCAACACAAGAAAAGTCCATAATGTCAAAGTGAAAAATAAAATCTACAAATTGTTCTAAATTAATTACAAATATAAAACAGAAAATAATTGATTTCATAAGTATTCACCCCCTTTGCTATGACACACCTAAATAAGCTCTGGTGCAACCAATTGTCTTTAGAAGTCACATAATTAGTTGAATGGAGTCCACCTGTGTGCAATTAAGGTGTTTCACATGATTTCAGGTTAAATACACCTGTCTCTGGGAGGTCCCATAGTTGGTTAGTACATTTCCTAACAAAAACTACATCATGAAGATGAAGGAACATTCAAAGCAAATCCGGAATAAGATTCTTCAAAAGCACCAATCAGGGGTAGGATATAAGAACATTTCCAAGGCATTGAATATCCTCTCAGAGCACAGTAAAGTCCATTATTAAGAAATGGAGAGAATATGGCACAACTGTGAATCTGTCTAGAACAGGCCGTCCTCAAAAACGGAGTATCCGGGCGTATAGGGCACTAGTCAGGGAGGCCACCAAGAGGTCTATGGCAACTCTAAAGGAGTTACAGTGTTCCACGGCTGAGCTGGGAGACACTGTGCATATGGCAACAATAGCCCGGGTGCTTCACAAAACTGGCCTTTATGGGAGAGTGGCAAAAAGAAAGCCATTGTTGAAAAAAACTCGCATCAAATCTCAGCTAGAGTTTCCCAGAAGGCATGTGGGAGACTCTGAGACCATGTGGAAGAAGATTCTATGGTCTGATGAGACCAAAATAGAGCTTTTTGGCCTCAACGCTAAGCGCTATGTTTGCCACTGATCAACACAAGAAAAGTCCATAATGTCAAAGTGAAAAATAAAATCTACAAATTGTTCTAAATTAATTACAAATATAAAACAGAAAATAATTGATTGCATAAGTATTCACCCCCTTTGCTATGACACACCTAAATAAGCTCTGGTGCAACCAGTTGTCTTTAGAAGTCACATAATTAGTTGAATGGAGTCCACCTGTGTGCAATTAAGGTGTTTCACATGATTTCAGGTTAAATACACCTGTCTCTGGGAGGTCCCACAGTTGGTTAGTACATTTCCTAACAAAAACTACATCATGAAGATGAAGGAACATTCAAAGCAAATCCAGAATAAGGTTCTTCAAAAGCACCAATCAGGGGTAGGATATAAGAACATTTCCAAGGCATTGAATATCCTCTCAGAGCACAGTAAAGTCCATTATTAAGAAATGGAGAGAATATGGCACAACTGTGAATCTGTCTAGAACAGGCCGTCCTCAAAAACGGAGTATCTGGGCGTATAGGGCACTAGTCAGGGAGGCCACCAAGAGGCCTATGGCAACTCTAAAGGAGTTACAGTGTTCCACGGCTGAGCTGGGAGACACTGTGCATATGGCAACAATAGCCCGGGTGCTTCACAAAACTGGCCTTTATGGGAGAGTGGCAAAAAGAAAGCCAATGTTGTAAAGAACTCGCATCAAATCTCGGCTAGAGTTTCCCAGAAGGCATGTGGGGGACTCTGAGACCAAGTGGAAGAAGATTCTATGGTCTGATGAGACAAAAATAGAGCTTTTTGGCCTCAACGCTAAGCGTTATGTTTGCCACTGATCAACACAAGAAAAGTCCATAATGTCAAAGTGAAAAATAAAATCTACAAATTGTTCTAAATTAATTACAAATATAAAACAGAAAATAATTGATTGCATAAGTATTCACCCCCTTTGCTATGACACACCTAAATAAGCTCTGGTGCAACCAGTTGTCTTTAGAAGTCACATAATTAGTTGAATGGAGTCCACCTGTGTGCAATTAAGGTGTTTCACATGATTTCAGGTTAAATACACCTGTCTCTGGGAGGTCCCACAGTTGGTTAGTACATTTCCTAACAAAAACTACATCATGAAGATGAAGGAACATTCAAAGCAAATCCGAAATGAGGTTCTTCAAAAGCACCAATCAGGGGTAGGATATAAGAACATTTCCAAGGCATTGAATATCCTCTCAGAGCACAGTAAAGTCCATTATTAAGAAATGGAGAGAATATGGCACAACTGTGAATCTGTCTAGAACAGGCCGTCCTCAAAAACGGAGTATCCGGGCGTATAGGGCACTAGTCAGGGAGGCCACCAAGAGGCCTATGGCAACTCTAAAGGAGTTACAGTGTTCCACGGCTGAGCTGGGAGACACTGTGCATATGGCAACAATAGCCCGGGTGCTTCACAAAACTGGCCTTTATGGGAGAGTGGCAAAAAGAAAGCCATTGTTGAAAAAACTCGCATCAAATCTCGGCTAGAGTTTCCCAGAAGGCATGTGGGAGACTCTGAGACCAAGTGGAAGAAGATTCTATGGTCTGATGAGACCAAAATAGAGCTTTTTGGCCTCAACGCTAAGCGCTATGTTTGCCACTGATCAACACAAGAAAAGTCCATAATGTCAAAGTGAAAAATAAAATCTACAAATTGTTCTAAATTAATTACAAATATAAAACAGAAAATAATTGATTGCATAAGTAATCACCCCCTTTGCTATGACACATCTAAATAAGCTCTGGTGCAACCAATTGTCTTTAGAAGTCACATAATTAGTTGAATGGAGTCCACCTGTGTGCAATTAAGGTGTTTCACATGATTTCAGGTTAAATACACCTGTCTCTGGGAGGTCCCACAGTTGGTTAGTACATTTCCTAACAAAAACTACATCATGAAGATGAAGGAACATTCAAAGCAAATCCAGAATAAGGTTCTTCAAAAGCACCAATCAGGGGTAGGATATAAGAACATTTCCAAGGCATTGAATATCCTCTCAGAGCACAGTAAAGTCCATTATTAAGAAATGGAGAGAATATGGCACAACTGTGAATCTGTCTACAACAGGCCGTCCTCAAAAACGGAGTATCCGTGCGTATAGGGCACTAGTCAGGGAGGCCACCAAGAGGCCTATGGCAACTCTAAAGGAGTTACAGTGTTCCACGGCTGAGCTGGGAGACACTGTGCATATGGCAACAATAGCCCGGGTGCTTCACAAAACTGGCCTTTATGGGAGAGTGGCAAAAAGAAAGCCATTGTTGAAAAAAACTCGCATCAAACCACGGCTAGAGTTTCCCAGAAGGCATGTGGGAGACTCTGAGACCAAGTGGAAGAAGATTCTATGGTCTGATGAGACCAAAATAGAGCTTTTTGGCCTCAACGCTAAGCGCTATGTTTGCCACTGATCAACACAAGAAAAGTCCATAATGTCAAAGTGAAAAATAAAATCTACAAATTGTTCTAAATTAATTACAAATATAAAACAGAAAATAATTGATTGCATAAGTAATCACCCCCTTTGCTATGACACATCTAAATAAGCTCTGGTGCAACCAATTGTCTTTAGAAGTCACATAATTAGTTGAATGGAGTCCACCTGTGTGCAATTAAGGTGTTTCACATGATTTCAGGTTAAATACACCTGTCTCTGGGAGGTCCCACAGTTGGTTAGTACATTTCCTAACAAAAACTACATCATGAAGATGAAGGAACATTCAAAGCAAATCCAGAATAAGGTTCTTCAAAAGCACCAATCAGGGGTAGGATATAAGAACATTTCCAAGGCATTGAATATCCTCTCAGAGCACAGTAAAGTCCATTATTAAGAAATGGAGAGAATATGGCACAACTGTGAATCTGTCTAGAACAGGCCGTCCTCAAAAACGGAGTATCCGGGCGTATAGGGCACTAGTCAGGGAGGCCACCAAGAGGCCTATGGCAACTCTAAAGGAGTTACAGTGTTCCACGGCTGAGCTGGGAGACACTGTGCATATGGCAACAATAGCCCGGGTGCTTCACAAAACTGGCCTTTATGGGAGAGTGGCAAAAAGAAAGCCATTGTTGAAAAAAACTCGCATCAAATCTCGGCTAGAGTTTCCCAGAAGGCATGTGGGAGACGCTGAGACCAAGTGGAAGAAGATTCTATGGTCTGATGAGACCAAAATAGAGCTTTTTGGCCTCAACGCTAAGCGCTATGTTGGCCACTGATCAACACAAGAAAAGTCCATAATGTCAAAGTGAAAAATAAAATCTACAAATTGTTCTAAATTAATTACAAATATAAAACAGAAAATAATTGATTGCATAAGTATTCACCCCCTTTGCTATGACACACCTAAATAAGCTCTGGTGCAACCAATTGTCTTTAGAAGTCACATAATTAGTTGAATGGAGTCCACCTGTGTGCAATTAAGGTGTTTCATATGATTTCAGGTTAAATACACCTGTCTCTGGGAGGTCCCACAGTTGGTTAGTACATTTCCTAACAAAAACTACATCATGAAGATGAAGGAACATTCAAAGCAAATCCGGAATAAGGTTCTTCAAAAGCACCAATCAGGGGTAGGATATAAGAACATTTCCAAGGCATTGAATATCCTCTCAGAGCACAGTAAAGTCCATTATTAAGAAATGGAGAGAATATGGCACAACTGTGAATCTGTCTAGAACAGGCCGTCCTCAAAAACGGAGTATCCGGGCGTATAGGGCACTAGTCAGGGAGGCCACCAAGAGGCCTATGGCAACTCTAAAGGAGTTACAGTGTTCCACGGCTGAGCTGGGAGACACTGTGCATATGGCAACAATAGCCCGGGTGCTTCACAAAACTGGCCTTTATGGGAGAGTGGCAAAAAGAAAGCCATTGTTGAAAAAAACTCGCATCAAATCTCGGCTAGAGTTTCCCAGAAGGCATGTGGGAGACTCTGAGACCAAGTGGAAGAAGATTCTATGGTCTGATGAGACCAAAATAGAGCTTTTTGGCCTCAACACTAAGCGCTATGTTTGCCACTGATCAACACTAGAAAAGTCCATAATGTCAAAGTGAAAAATAAAATCTACAAATTGTTCTAAATTAATTACAAATATAAAACAGAAAATAATTGATTGCATAAGTATTCACCCCCTTTGCTATGACACACCTAAATAAGCTCTGGTGCAACCAATTGTCTTTAGAAGTCACATAATTAGTTGAGTGGAGTCCACCTGTGTGCAATTAAGGTGTTTCACATGATTTCAGGTTAAATACACCTGTCTCTGGGAGGTCACACAGTTGGTTAGTACATTTCCTAACAAAAACTACATCATGAAGATGAAGGAACATTCAAAGCAAATCCGGAATAAGGTTCTTCAAAAGCACCAATCAGGGGTAGGATATAAGAACATTTCCAAGGCATTGAATATCCTCTCAGAGCACAGTAAAGTCCATTATTAAGAAATGGAGAGAATATGGCACAACTGTGAATCTGTCTAGAACAGGCCGTCCTCAAAAACGGAGTATCCGGGCGTATAGGGCACTAGTCAGGGAGGCCACCAAGAGGCCTATGGCAACACTAAAGGAGTTACAGTGTTCCACGGCTGAGCTGGGAGACACTGTGCATATGGCAACAATAGCCCGGGTGCTTCACAAAACTGGCCTTTCTGGGAAAGTGGCAAAAAGAAAGCCATTGTTGAAAAAAACTCGCATCAAATCTCGGCTAGAGTTTCCCAGAAGGCATGTGGGAGACTCTGAGACCAAGTGGAAGAAGATTCTATGGTCTGATGAGACCAAAATAGAGCTTGTTGGCCTCAACGCTAAGCGCTATGTTTCCCACTGATCAACACAAGAAAAGTCCATAATGTCAAAGTGAAAAATAAAATCTACAAATTGTTCTAAATTAATTACAAATATAAAACAGAAAATAATTGATTGCATAAGTATTCACCCCCTTTGCTATGACACACCTAATTAAGCTCTGGTGCAACCAATTGTCTTTAGAAGTCACATAATTAGTTGAGTGGAGTCCACCTGTGTGCAATTAAGGTGTTTCACATGATTTCAGGTTAAATACACCTGTCTCTGGGAGGTCCCACAGTTGGTTAGTACATTTCCTAACAAAAACTACATCATGAAGATGAAGGAACATTCAAAGCAAATCCGGAATAAGGTTCTTCAAAAGCACCAATCAGGGGTAGGATATAAGAACATTTCCAAGGCATTGAATATCCTCTCAGAGCACAGTAAAGTCCATTATTAATAAATGGAGAGAATATGGCACAACTGTGAATCTGTCTAGAACAGGCCGTCCTCAAAAACGGAGTATCCGGGCGTATAGGGCACTAGTCAGGGAGGCCACCAAGAGGCCTATGGCAACTCTAAAGGAGTTACAGTGTTCCACGGCTGAGCTGGGAGACACTGTGCATATGGCAACAATAGCCCGGGTGCTTCACAAAACTGGCCTTTATGGGAGAGTGGCAAAAAGAAAGCCATTGTTGAAAAAAACTCGCATCAAATCTCGGCTAGAGTTTCCCAGAAGGCATGTGGGAGACTCTGAGACCAAGTGGAAGAAGATTCTATGGTCTGATGAGACCAAAATAGAGCTTTCTGGCCTCAACACTAAGCGCTATGTTTGCCACTGATCAACACAAGAAAAGTCCATAATGTCAAAGTGAAAAATAAAATCTACAAATTGTCCTAAATTAATTACAAATATAAAACAGAAAATAATTGATTGCATAAGTATTCACCCCCTTTGCTATGACACACCTAAATAAGCTCTGGTGCAACCAATTGTCTTTAGAAGTCACATAATTAGTTGAATGGAGTCCACCTGTGTGCAATTAAGCTGTTTCATATGATTTCAGGTTAAATACACCTGTCTCTGGGAGGTCCCACAGTTGGTTAGTACATTTCATAACAAAAACTACATCATGAAGATGAAGGAACATTCAAAGCAAATCCGGAATAAGGTTCTTCAAAAGCACCAATCAGGGGTAGGATATAAGAACATTCCCAAGGCATTGAATATCCTCTCAGAGCACAGTAAAGTCCATTATTAAGAAATGGAGAGAATATGGCACAACTGTGAATCTGTCTAGAACAGGCCGTCCTCAAAAACGGAGTATCCGGGCGTATAGGGCATTAGTCAGGGAGGCCACCAAGAGGCCTATGGCAACTCTAAAGGAGTTACAGTGTTCCACGGCTGAGCTGGGAGACACTGTGCATATGGCAACAATAGCCCGGGTGCTTCACAAAACTGGCCTTTATGGGAGAGTGGCAAAAAGAAAGCCATTGTTGAAAAAAAACTCGCATCAAATCTCAGCTAGAGATTCCCAGAAGGCATGTGGGAGACTCTGAGACCAAGTGGAAGAAGATTCTATGGTCTGATGAGACCAAAATAGAGCTTTTTGGCCTCAACGCTAAGCGCTATGTTTGCCACTGATCAACACAAGAAAAGTCCATAATGTCAAAGTGAAAAATAAAATCTACAAATTGTTCTAAATTAATTACAAATATAAAACAGAAAATAATTGATTGCATAAGTATTCACCCCCTTTGCTATGACACACCTAAATAAGCTCTGGTGCAACCAATTGTCTTTAGAAGTCACATAATTAGTTGAGTGGAGTCCACCTGTGTGCAATTAAGGTGTTTCACATGATTTCAGGTTAAATACACCTGTCTCTGGGAGGTCCCACAGTTGGTTAGTACATTTCCTAACAAAAACTACATCATGAAGATGAAGTAACATTCAAAGCAAATCCGGAATAAGGTTCTTCAAAAGCACCAATCAGGGGTAGGATATAAGAACATTTCCAAGGCATTGAATATCCTCTCAGAGCACAGTAAAGTCCATTATTAAGAAATGGAGAGAATATGGCACAACTGTGAATCTGTCTAGAACAGGCCGTCCTCAAAAACGGAGTATCCGGGCGTATAGGGCACTAGTCAGGGAGGCCACCAAGAGGCCTATGGCAACTCTAAAGGAGTTACAGTGTTCCACGGCTGAGCTGGGAGACACTGTGCATATGGCAACAATAGCCCGGGTGCTTCACAAAACTGGCCTTTATGGGAGAGTGGCAAAAAGAAAGCCATTGTTGAAAAAAACTCGCATCAAATCTCGGCTAGAGTTTCCCAGAAGGCATGTGGGAGACTCTGAGACCAAGTGGAAGAAGATTCTATGGTCTGATGAGACCAAAATAGAGCTTTTTGGCCTCAACGCTAAGCGCTATGTTTGCCGCTGATCAACACAAGAAAAGTCCATAATGTCAAAGTGAAAAATAAAATCTACAAATTGTTCTAAATTAATTACAAATCTAAAACAGAAAATAATTGATTGCATAAGTATTCACCCCCTTTGCTATGACACACCTAAAGAAGCTCTGGTGCATCCAATTGTCTGTAGAAGTCACATAATTAGTTGAATGGAGTCCACCTGTGTGCAATTAAGGTGTTTCACATGATTTCAGGTTAAATACACCTGTCTCTGGGAGGTCCCACAGTTGGTTAGTACATTTCATAACAATAACTACATCATGAAGATGAAGGAACATTCAAAGCAAATCCGGAATAAGGTTCTTCAAAAGCACCAATCAGGGGTAGGATATAAGAACATTCCCAAGGCATTGAATATCCTCTCAGAGCACAGTAAAGTCCATTATTAAGAAATGGAGAGAATATGGCACAACTGTGAATCTGTCTAGAACAGGCCGTCCTCAAAAACGGAGTATCCGGGCGTATAGGGCATTAGTCAGGGAGGCCACCAAGAGGCCTATGGCAACTCTAAAGGAGTTACAGTGTTCCACGGCTGAGCTGGGAGACACTGTGCATATGGCAACAATAGCCCGGGTGCTTCACAAAACTGGCCTTTATGGGAGAGTGGCAAAAAGAAAGCCATTGTTGAAAAAAAACTCGCATCAAATCTCAGCTAGAGATTCCCAGAAGGCATGTGGGAGACTCTGAGACCAAGTGGAAGAAGATTCTATGGTCTGATGAGACCAAAATAGAGCTTTTTGGCCTCAACGCTAAGCGCTATGTTTGCCACTGATCACCACAAGAAAAGTCCATAATGTCAAAGTGAAAAATAAAATCTACAAATTGTTCTAAATTAATTACAAATATAAAACAGAAAATAATTGATTGCATAAGTATTCACCCCCTTTGCTATGACACACCTAAAGAAGCTCTGGTGCAACCAATTGTCTTTAGAAGTCACATAATTAGTTGAATGGAGTCCACCTGTGTGCAATTAAGGTGTTTCACATGATTTCAGGTTAAATACACCTGTCTCTGGGAGGTCCCACAGTTGGTTAGTACATTTCCTAACAAAAACTACATCATGAAGATGAAGGAACATTCAAAGCAAATCCGGAATAAGGTTCTTCAAAAGCACCAATCAGGGGTAGGATATAAGAACATTTCCAAGGCATTGAATATCCTCTCAGAGCACAGTAAAGTCCATTATTAAGAAATGGAGAGAATATGGCACAACTGTGAATCTGTCTTGTACAGGCCGTCCTCAAAAACGGAGTATCCGGGCGTATAGGGCACTAGTCAGGGAGGCCACCAAGAGGCCTATGGCAACTCTAAAGGAGTTACAGTGTTCCACGGCTGAGCTGGGAGACACTGTGTATATGGCAACAATAGCCCGGGTGCTTCACAAAACTGGCCTTTATGGGAGAGTGGCAAAAAGAAAGCCATTGTTGAAAAAAACTCGCATCAAATCTCGGCTAGAGTTTCCCAGAAGGCATGTGGGAGACTCTGAGACCAAGTGGAAGAAGATTCTATGGTCTGATGAGACCAAAATAGAGCTTTTTGGCCTCAACGCTAAGCGCTATGTTTGCCACTGATCAACACAAGAAAAGTCCATAATGTCAAAGTGAAAAATAAAATCTACAAATTGTCCTAAATTAATTACAAATATAAAACAGAAAATAATTGATTGCATAAGTATTCACCCCCTTTGCTATGACACACCTAAATAAGCTCTGGTGCAACCAATTGTCTTTAGAAGTCACATAATTAGTTGAATGGAGTCCACCTGTGTGCAATTAAGCTGTTTCACATAATTTCAGGTTAAATACACCTGTCTCTGGGAGGTCCCACAGTTGGTTAGTACATTTCATAACAAAAACTACATCATGAAGATGAAGGAACATTCAAAGCAAATCCGGAATAAGGTTCTTCAAAAGCACCAATCAGGGGTAGGATATAAGAACATTCCCAAGGCATTGAATATCCTCTCAGAGCACAGTAAAGTCCATTATTAAGAAATGGAGAGAATATGGCACAACTGTGAATCTGTCTAGAACAGGCCGTCCTCAAAAACGGAGTATCCGGGCGTATAGGGCATTAGTCAGGGAGGCCACCAAGAGGCCTATGGCAACTCTAAAGGAGTTACAGTGTTCCACGGCTGAGCTGGGAGACACTGTGCATATGGCAACAATAGCCCGGGTGCTTCACAAAACTGGCCTTTATGGGAGAGTGGCAAAAAGAAAGCCATTGCTGAAAAAAACTCGCATCAAATCTCGGCTAGAGTTTCCCAGAAGGCATGTGGGAGACTCTGAGACCAAGTGGAAGAAGATTCTATGGTCTGATGAGACCAGAATAGAGCTTTTTGGCCTCAACGCTAAGCGCTATGTTTGGCGTAAGCCTAACACCGCACATCATCCTGAGAACACCATCGCTACCGTGAAGCATGGTGGTGGCAGCATCATGCTATGGGGATGCTTCTCTGCGTCAGGGCCTGGAAAGCTTGTGAAGATAGAGGGCAAAATGGATGCGGCAAAGTACAGAGAAATCCTGAAGGAAAACCTGCTGAAGTCTGCAAGAGACCTGGGACTTGGGAGAAGATTCATCTTCCAGCAGGACAATGACCCCAAACATACAGCCAAAGCCACACTGGAGTGGCTTAAAAACAAAAAGGTCAATGTCCTGGAGTGGCCCAGTCAAAGCCCGGACCTCAATCTAATTGAGAATATGTGGAAAGAGTAGAAAATTGCTGTTCACCAAAGGTCCCCATCCAACTTGACGGAGCTTGAGCAATTTTGCAAAGAAGAATGGGCAAAAATTGCAGTGTCCAGATGTGCAAAGCTGGTAGAGTCTTATCCAAATAGACTCATGGCTGTAATTGCTGCCAAAGGTGCCTGATTCCAACCATCAGATGGTGCAAGGGAGAACCGACCTTTGGTAAGTATACTAACTAGGCTACATGGCCCAAAAGTTTTAAGAATAGGGTCCTATATTTCAAACTACATTTATGTAGTAATAATATTCAAATAATGGGCTCTATTTACTAAAGTGTTTTAAGGAATGCTTCAGTATCAATACACATGTTTGGAGTTTAAATAATGCTTTAAAAATCTGAATAAGACCTAAAACAAAGTAGTCTCAATGGCTTTTATTACTTTAAACATTATTAAGTCAAAAAGGATTTAAAGTAATAGTCCTTAACAAAACATTCGAACATCAGAACACTCCTTAAAGATTAGTAAATAGGGACAATAATTCCAAATAGAGCTTCTAAAGCCTTCATACCTGACCATAAGTTTAAGTATAAAATAGACACCTACCACAGCCTGGCAACCTCAGTAAAACTGCATGCCTTTTCATGCGTTATTGCTTGCTTATACAAGCTTTTACAGAATTAAAATGTGATTGTTCTTACCAATAATCGCATCCACAATATCTGGATTAAGGGGTTGTTTTGCTTGTGAATCCTTATGTGCATTGGATTTGAATCCAGTCAGGGATTTATTGGCAAGTTCTTCAGCAGTGTGAAATACCCGTAATAGGTCTGCAGTTAGCTTCATTGTGTCTTTGTGACAACACATCTGTAGCTTCCTTTTTGATACTGACGCTTTTTCAGTCCGTTGTACCTTCTAAAATCATAAACAAAGGTGTGGGTAAGTGAAATAGTTATATAATATATACATATATCAAACTGCATGAAAATACCTCCTTTTTATCACTTTTACGCCATGGATACTGTGTACTTCAGTATTTTTGGAGACAAACCTCTCCATATAGTAACACCCTCTTGTTCGGGTTATACCTTAGTATTATGCTCCCTCGCCTTTGGTTCAGGGCATTACTAAGCCTGCAGACAGTCATCGGGTAGTAACCTAAATAACACAATTTTCCTACCTCATCTCTCTTTTCCCCCATTGTTGTATATTGGTGTTGGCATAGTTGGTGGTGGACAAATCCATTTTCAGTAATTCCACTCGTTCCAGTATATCTGGGAGTTCTAAAGTATATGTTGAAATGTTAGCTGTCTTTTGCTGTTTATTATTTTTATATTTTATTTTATTATTTGTAGTATTTATGACTAAATGCGTTATATTATATAGTTATGATTAGATTAGTCTGCACTTCACATTCTTAAAAATAAATATTAGGCCACATTAAAGTATTTCTATCATTGTCATGATAGTTGTTTTGGTCCCGGCATTTATCCCGCTTACACTTGGAAGGGGTTTCCTCCTTTTCATAATTAAGTATACACTTTGCTTTTTGTGAAACAGTCTGCCAGTCCCCTAAAAAATAGTTCATATTTAATCATATTTATACTGTGCCTACACTGGTTAAAATTCAACAGTGGGTCTTTATACACCTTGTAACGGAAACATGGTACCCCATAATGTTCTCGTACTAAGGTGAAAATAGCCTTGATTTGTATGTTACTATAGATATCAATAGTAATACGAAAATACCATACAAAGTAGTAATAACAGCTTTTAAAGTGAAGGTAGTGTTCTGAGAGAATTAGGTATAATTTTACCTCAGTAACTTAGAGTAAGAGTTATGATTATACAGCAGTATTGATTGTATGTTCACTGTATAGTATGTAGGCTAGTTCATTAAAACAAAAAAAGTAAATGTCACAATATATATACAGTGCCTTGCATAAGTATTCACCCCCCTTGGACTTTTCCACATTTTGTAGTGTTACAACCTGGAATTAAAATGTATTTAATTGGGATTTCTACCATTTGATTTACACAACATACTTAACACTTTGAAGGTGCAAAATATTTTTTATTGTGACACATTTTTTGTTTTGTTTAATTAAACAAAAAAAAGACATTTGTTGGTTGCATAAGTATTCACCCCCCTGAGTCAATACTTGGTAGAAGCACCTTTGGCTTTGGGTAAGTCTCTACCAGCTTTGCACATCTGAATCCTGCAAATTTTGCCCATTCTTCTTGGCAAAATTGCTCAAGCTCTGTCAAGTTGGATGGGGACCGTTGGTGAACAGCAATTTTCAAGTCTTGCCACAGATTCTCAATCGGATTGAGGTCTGGGCTTTGACTGGGCCATTCTAAGACATTCAGGTTCTTGTTTTTAAACCACTCCAGTGTAGCTTTGGCTGTGTGTTTAGGGTCATTGTCCTGCTGGAAGGTGAACCTTCCCAGTCACTGGTCCTCTTGCAGACTGAAACAGGTTTTCCTCTAGAAATTCCCTGTATTTGGCTCCATCCATCTTGCCCTCAGTCCTGACCAGTTTCCCAGTCCCTGCCGATGAAAAGCATCCCCATAACATGATGCTGCCACCACCATGCTTCACCGTGGGGATGGTGTTCTCAGGGTGATGAGCAGTGTTGGCTTTGCGCCACACATAGCGTTTTGCGCTAAGGCCAAAAAGTTCAATTTTGGTCTCATTAGACCAGAGAACCCTTTTCCACATGTTTGCTGTGTCTCCCACATGCCTTTTGGCAAAATCCAAACGGGATTTGATATGGGTTTTTTTCAGAAATGGCTTTCTTCTCGCCACTCTTCCATAAAGCCCAGCTTTGTGGAGCGCCCGGGTTATAGTTGTCCCATGGACGGTTTCTCCCATCTCAGCTGTGGATCTCTCCAGCTCCTTCAGAGTTACCATTGACCTCTTGGTTGCTTCTCTGACTTATGCCCTCCTTACCTGGTCACTGAATTTTGGTGGACGGCCTTCTCTAAGCAGAGTCGCGGTTGTGCCATATTCTTTCCATTTCTTAATAATGGATTTAACGGTGCTCCGGGGGATGTTCAAAGTTTGGGATATTTTTTTATAACCCAACCCTGATTGGTGCTTCTCCAGAACTTTATCCCAGAATTGTTTAGATAGCTCCTTGGTCTTCATGATGCTGTTTGTTTTGATATGCTCTTTAACAAACTGTGGCCTTCCAGAAACAGGTGTATTTAATCTGAGGTCATGTGACACTTTAATTGCACACAGGTGGACTCCATTCAACTAATTATGTGACTTCTGAAGGCAATTGGTTGCACCAGAGCTTATTTAGGGGTGTCACAGCAAAGGGGGTGAATACTTATGCAATCAAGACTTTTCAGTTTTTTATTTGTAAATAATTTTGAAAAATATGTAGATTTTTTTTCCCCACTTTGACATTATGGACTATTTTGTGTAGATCAGTCACAAAAAATCCTAATTAAATCCATTTTAATTCCAGGTTGTAATATTACAAAATGTGGAAAAGTCCAAGGGGGGTGAATACTTATGCAAGGCACTGTATATATATATATGTATATATATATATATATATATATATATATATATATATACACATATATATATATATATATATATATATATATATATATATATATATATATATATATATATATACTGTTTACTGTAAGCAAGGGTGTCCATCCCATACCTTCAGTTTCCTCAGCGTTATTTAATCTTTTTAGTTGATTGACAAATTGATATAGAGCATTACACTTTGTCTTACCTATTGCCAGTACATAAGATGGACAGGTTAACCATTTTGGATTTTTCTTTTGAAGGTCCCCTTTTCCACTAGGTTTAAGTCCACCATCTCATAAACATTTTTGGTTTCAATTACATTATTTTTGTAACTACGTTCATCAAATTCTACAATCCACTCTTTCTTGCCAATTTCTATCGCATTCTCTTCAAAAAAAATCAAACAATGCAAATGACATTTTCTCCATCTCTTTACTGCTCCATGAAGTGGTATGTAATACTGTGGGAGCCACCTGTCAAACACAAACGGTCACTTTGCTGGTCTCGTGCAGGTACATTTGAAAAGTAGGGCGCGCGCCGTGCAGGCAGTCAGCAGCACTTCTCTCTTTTGTTGACAGTTTACTCTCCGATAAGGTGACTTTTATTGAAATGGAGAGGGTGTCATAAACGTTTCTTACATCATGAAGCAGAAGAAGATATGCCTCGTATGACAAAAGTAAGGAGAGGGATAGAAATAAATGAATGTACTTATAGCCAGCCTGGCTGCTCAACGGAAAATGAGGAGGAACCAACTGAGACTTCCCTTAACACTGTCCTAACACCTGATCAAGTTTTCTTCCTCGGTGATGAAACAGGACTTCTTGAAAACCACGAGGAGAACTGTCCTGCCGAAAAATATAGGTTTTGGATATAATGTTACCGAGGGATAATTCTACTCTTATATTCGTTATTTGAAAGGAAGTGTAAAGGCAATTCGATATCCCATACATTGAGTTATATTATAGGACACTTAAAAAAAAAATGTGCTTCAGATGTTTACTTTATTTATGTATGGGTGAATCGGCTTTACAGAAGAGTGTAATTCAGTTTCCCTGGATCTCGCTCAGCTATTTCATAGCTCCAATACAAAATCACAAGGGAATGCCATTTAACCCTACGAGAGTATTAATTCTAAGGAGTAAATTAAAGCATGTCTTAATGATCCGGTTTTATAGATAAAAACTGTACATTTCAAATGGTTTTCGTGGTAGAAATATGTTTTAATATAACTCGCCCTGCGGCCTCGAACACCAGTTGCATGAGGATTCCCCTGAGATCAATGTGGCTATAAGCAATTATACTACTTTGAACTTGAAGTAGGCTGCTACATTGTAGACCTCTAACCAAAATAAACAAAGTTACAACTGTGTTGATATGAGGGAAGGGTATACGTCTGACTGTAGTTTGAACCACCCAAAAAATAGATTGCAAAAATGAGAATTCTGAATTTAAATAAATGTAAAATCTACTTTATTATACACTAAATTATTACTGTTTTACAGCTGTCCGATGAAGAGGTTTCCAATTCAGGTGAAGATGAAACGGAGTTTAATAGGGCTTCCTGCCTCTCCACCCAGTGTGAATTTGAAGTGGACTGTCAAAATGTAAGTAAAATTATATTAAGAAAAATACCTACAGACGTGCTCAAATTTGGTACCCCTCCACAAAAAACGAAGAATGCACAATTTTCTCTGAAATAACTTGAAACTGACAAAAGTAATTGGCATCCGCCATTGTTTATTCCATATTTAATAGAAATCAGACTTTGCTTTTGATTTTTTATTCAACATAATATTGTAAATAAGAAAACAAATGAAAATGGCATGGACAAAAATGATGGGACCGCTAACCTAGTATTTTGTTGCACAACCTTTAGAGGAAATCACTGCAATCAAACGTTTTCTGTAGCTCTCAATGAGACTTCTGCACCTGTTAACAGGTAGTTTGGCCCACTCTTCCTGAGCAAACTGCTCCAGCTGTCTCAGGTTTGATGGGTGCCTTCTCCAGACTGCAAGTTTCAGCTCTTTCCATAGATGTTCGATAGGATTCAGATCAGGACTCATAGATGGCCACTTCAGAATAGTCCAATGTTTTGTTCTTATCCATTCTTGGGTGCTTTTAGCTGTGTGTTTTGGGTCATTATCCTGTTGGAGGACCCATGACCTGCGACTGAGACAGAGCTTTCTGACACTGGGCAGTACGTTTCGCTCCAGAATGCCTTGATAGTCTTGAGATTTCATTGTGCCCTGCACAGATTCAAGGCAACCTGTGCCAGGCGCAGCAAAGCAGCCCCAAAACATAACCGAGCCTCCTCCATGTTTCACTGTAGGTATGGTGTTCTTTTCTTTGAAAGCTTCATTTTTTCGTCTGTGAACACAGAGCTGATGTGACTTGCCAAAAAGCTCCAGTTTTGACTCATCTGTCCAAAGGACATTCTCCCAGAAGGATTGTGGCTTGTCAATATGCATTTTAGCAAATTCCAGTCTGGCTTTTTTATGTTTTTCTTTCAAAAGTGGAGTCCTCCTGGGTCTTCTTCCATGGAGCCCACTTTCGCTCAAAAAGCGACGGATGGTGCGATCAGAAACTGACGTACCTTCACCTTGGAGTTCAGCTTGTATCTCTTTGGCAGTTATCCTTGGTTCTTTTTCTACCATTCGCACTATCCTTCTGTTCACTCTGGGGTCGATTTTCCTCTTGCGGCTGCGCCCAGGGAGGTTGGCTACAGTTCCATGGACCTTAAACTTCTTAATAATATTTGCAACTGTTGTCACAGGAACATCAAGCTGCTTGGAGATGGTCTTGTAGCCTTTACCTTTACCATGCTCGTCTATTATTTTCTTTCTGATCTCCTCAGACAACTCTCTCCTTTGCTTTCTCTGGTCCATGTTCAGTGTGGTGCACACAATGGTACCAAACAGCACAGTGACTACTTTTAAATAGGCTGAATGACTGATTACAAGATTGGAGACATGTGTGATACTAATTAAGGAAACTAATTAGTTTGAAATATCTCTATAATCCAATTATTTATTATCTTTTCTAAGGGGTACCAACAAATGTGTCCAGGCCATTTTAGAATATCTTTGTAGAATAAGCAATAATTCATCTCTTTTCACAGCTTCTTTGCTTTATTCTATGACATACCAAAGGCATGCAAGTATACATGATAAAATAGCTTTTAATTTCATCACTTTTCAGGAGGAATGAAGCATTATTTCAATGAGCTGTAAGGGTACCAACAAATTTGAGCACGTCTGTATATAATCTTTTAAATGTTATATAATCTTACCGTGTATACTGTATGCTTAACATCCAATCCCATAACATGTAATGACAATTATATGCACAACTGCATTACATTTACTTAATTTACATTTATTTAGAACTAACGAGTGTATATAGTTTGCTTTGACCAATTTCACAACCAATTTGCTAACAGCCTAGGCTTACAGCTCTGTCTATCCCTTGACACATTACATTGTTAAATTATTTTGCATAAATGAATGCGAGTACTTTATGTAAGCAATTTAAAATAGTTCATAAGCACAATAACACACATACAGAGACCACCGATGCCTTGGGTACATTATTTTAAAATGAACATGCAAGACCTAAGATGGCATTGCTTGTAGTGTTCAAGTATAATATTGTAGCGTTGAGCATGCTATGGGCAATGTTCTGCGGCGGTGACGGTGGAAAATAAAAGATCAGACCAGGCAGTGAGGTTAAAATGGAATAGCTCTTAACTTGAACCACACTAAATAGGGATACGTCTCCAATTCCCTATAACAGTCGTACTTGGAGTTTGAAGATTATTAATTATTACGGTTTACTGCAGCGGCGTTCGATCGATTTCTGTTCGATCGATCCCAAAACCCCACGTGAAGCTGCAACTTAACTAGCGGTCTTGAAGTGCATCATATGGTGGTTTCTTAAGAGCGTAGGCAGGTTTGAAACACATGAATTATTTAGCAAAATCAAGTGTGCAGATATATTTTTCGTTTGGTGAACTATTATGTTTTTGGTTTCTATGGTGTCACAATGCATTACCCAAACATTTCACGATTCCCTCAGACCGCTCGTGAACTCAAGTAGAAGTTCAAGAGCTAGTAGTTTCAATGATGTTTGGGAAACACTTACCTAAACGATAGTCTTACTACATTGGTTTGGTAAAGTAGCTATTGAGAAAAGCGAACCCGACTCAGAACACAGAACAGAACAGAACACAAACAGCGCACTCACGTCAACACTTGCAGACTGCACAGAAACAGCAGGCAAGATAACAGCGGGGAGAGAGAGACACACACAAAATACAATACAACCCTGGCGCCCACAACACTTAACACAGTACACACTGGACAAAAATTGTTTTCAAATTCCCCTGTCTAAATACACCCCCACAGTCCATCCATTCGCACCACCGCTACAGTATCTTACACTTTTGCAAATCCAGAATTAAACCATTTTTACGAATTTTATGAATTGTGATATATCCTGTTGTGTTTGTTTAAAGTTATGCATTCCAGATAACGTTTCTGATCAATGATAATACCATTTAAGATTTCCTGTAGGTTCTACTCTTCCTAACTGTATTTCCTCTCTTCTGTAGGATGAGTTTGACAATCACCCACTATATCCAGGAGCACCGCTCAGTAAAAATGAAAGTGACCTTTGCATTGAAACATCGACTGACAGATTCTGCTTTGGATAATCTTCTTGAACTTATGTCATGTCATGTTAAAGACTTTCCTAAAACAACCAAATACTATCTGTACAAAAAGTTCAATTGTGCAGACTTGTCATCTATGGTGCTGCATTTTTTTTGTAAAATATGCCAATCATACATCTGCCCTGAGAATGATAATGTAGATTCCTGTCCAGAATGTGGTGAGGGGTTTAATAAAGAATTAAACAAAAAGGCTGGTCACTTTTTCATCCAGCTCCCATTGAAAAAGCAGGAACTGCTTGAAAAAGAAGCCGTTTTAGATTCCATCCAGAAAAATGTCCACACTAGAAGCAGAGAGATAGGTGATGTCACATCTGGGAAACTGTACCAAAAAGTAAGGAATTCCACACAGTTTGGTCAGAATGGCATTTCTCTTCAGTGGAACAGTGATGGTGTTTAAGTATTTAAATCATCCAGAAGCAGTTTCTGGCCTATTCAGGTAATGGTGAATGAACTCCCATACAAGTTAAGAATCAACAATGTTCTGTTGTCATGTCTGTGGTTTGGCCCAGGAAAGCCCAGGATGGATAGCTACTTGAGTGTTTTTGTTAAAGAGTTAACTGATTTGCACAAAACAGGTGTAACAGTAATAATTCCAGGAGAAGGTCAGAAGGTTGTTAAAATACATACTTTAATTTGTTCAGCAGATTCGGTGGCTAGACCAGCCCTTCGTAACACAACCCTGTTTAATGGCAAGTATGGTTGTGACTTTTGTCTGCATCCTGGTCAGCATGTTCACAAGGGAAGAGAATTCACTAGAGTACACCCCATTAAAGAAAAAGATCCACCTATAAGAACTCATGAACAGCACAAAGCAGATGCAATTGCTGCTTCTGAAAGTGGAAACCCAGTGAATGGTGTTAAAGGCTCTTCCCCGTTGTTGTTTTTACCTGTTTTGAATATGTCACGGTCTTTTGTATCTGAATACATGCACTGTGTTCTTCTTGGTGTAGTAAGGGGGATTTTACCTTTGAGATACATTCAACATTGGTTTTACTTGGTCTATTCAGTGAATAATCTTTTGACAGACTCAATTACTAGAGAAACTCTTAGAAAAGTAAGTGTGGTTCTTAAGGAGTTTGTAAACCAAACTGAGACTCTGTGTGGTAAAAGTCACTTGACCTTTAATGTCCATCTACTTCTGCATTTACCTAGAGGTGTTAGTGACTGGGGAGCTCTTTGGGCAACCTCTGCTTTCCCTTATGAAGGGTACAACAGGGTATTAAAAAGCCTTTTCTAGGGTACACAGAGCGTATCAAAACAAGTGTGTGAAATGTATACTGTGATAAAAAAGGTAAAAAAGCTACAAGCATACAAAGTGCCAGTGAACCTGTACATATTTTCTTAAAAAAACTTATTGGATCAACAAGAATTTCTACTTGGTCATCAAGTTAAAAAAGAAGTACTTGTGTATGACAGGTTTATTTACAATCATGTTTTGTATCGCACTAAAAACTATAACCATGTAATGAAAAGGTCTAACTTTACAGCTGAATTGCAAAATAGTCATGTTGTTGAACTAACCTCTCTTCTGCTAGTAAAGTGCAGAGATGGGCCATGCTCTGTTCATGGGAGAGAGATAGCTATATTGACTGTGAAGAAACTGGAAAAAAATTGCAGATTTTATATACAGTAGAGAGTTTAGCATATCCTCAAACTTTCTCATTGAAATTCACAAGAATGATAAAACAGAGGCTGTGTTTTTGGACCATTTGGAAAGGAAATGTGTTAGGATGTCAATTGATGAGAAGAGTTCTGTGAATTTCATGCCAAATGAAGTTGAAAGGGATTAGGTGTTTCATACTTTAAAATGAGCGTTTCAACAATTCTTCACAAATTAATCAATGTTAACCATGTTTTCATCAGAATGTACAAAACAATTTTCATACGAAATTATTATTACTAAATTATTAAAGAGTAAATAGATTCAAATTCCATTTTAATGTTGTTTTTTGTTTTACTTATTCCTAATCTTGTTATGAGGTTGGCAATCATTCGGAGTTCTTTGCTGCAATATTAAGTTTTATCATTTTTCTCCTATAGTTTTCTCTAAGTAGCTTTGAGCTAAATTACTGCTCTAGACTGCTAAGTGACTGTCCATTTTTTTATTTTCTGATTCCAAAAGTTCATATGATGCTTGCTATGACCTTTCAACTCTGTTGGCAGCATTACAGGACCTATTAGAATCAGGAAGCGCAACAGAAATTTTAGATGAACATGAAGCATTATCAAGCCTTATAACATGGACATGCAGACATGTTTGTCAGCGTGAGCAATACACAGTTAATGCCTGTGTCTTCCTGATGTTTTACATATCACAGACAGCTGTTTCTCACAGCTAGAGCACCACTTGGAAATTAAATACTGTGCAAGTAAAGAAGGAAGGCAGCTTGCAGGAAAATTAAAAAAAGAACACAAGTGACTGCAATTGTCCTGCCCTTTTCACAAATCACAAATTCACAGCCTAGCGATAAGGACGTGGTACAACTCTTTCTGTTTTGACATGTGTAACGTGCAGTGTTGTGTGGTATAGTGCCATTACGGATTCTGTCCCCTGTCGATGAGAAGAGAGGAGGTTAAGAGCTCTAAAACCATGTATGCAGACGAGCTCGGCTCTTTTGCATTGTGGTTTAGATGCTCACTTGGAGTGCGTAGGGTTGCCAGTTCACGCCCAGCCTCCACCCTGTTACACATGTATGAACAGGATAATATAGTATTGTTATTGTCAAAAAGAAAACGTATATGGTTAAAGTAAAGGAGTCTGTACATCTGTTGATTTATTTATATTTTTTAAAAATGTGCATATTTGTATATAATAATTTATTATATCTATTTAAAATTTTGTAGGACAATAAATTATGTCCATATTCATTATGGCTGCTGCTTTGTCTTTTTAAATATTAAGGGTTACTTGAAGTTATCTGCAGGCAACACTTGTGTTATTTACTATGATGTGCTTTTATTTTGTTTTAAAAAGTTTACACACCCCAGCTATATCAGAAATATTTTAAAACAGAATAAAATAAAACAAAAACAGCTCTGCTTAAATTTATTATACATTATTTTGTTCCTACTAATGTGCTATTTTCAGTATCTGGTAATTAAATAAATAGGTTTATTAAACGGTTTATTAAAAGTTAAGTATTTTGCTTTATTCAATCTATAAACCTAGTATATACTGTAAAAGTCATTCTTACATTTTCAGTCCTAAACAGAGTCATAGTATTATTCTTTTGCATACTATAGGAGGAGTCCTATTGAGGTACTATAGGGAGACCCTTTTGAGTACTATAGGAGGATACTTTTTTTTAAAGAATCCTACAGGATTCCTTTAAAACCCTTTTAGTCCTATAGAGAGTCCTATAGTACTACTATAGGATTCTATGGGACATTTCCGTAAGGGTGACTATGGTCATGTAACTCAATTCTGACCCTGGTCAAGTAGCACTATTCTGACTCTGGTCATATGACAAATGACTGCTTCCTAACGCAATTTGTCAAGGCACCGACGAGACGGGAAGCATGCCTTGATTTAGTCTTTTCAAATAACGAAGACAGAATAACTAAAACAGAGGTCAGAGAGCCATTGGCAAACTCAGACCACAACATGGTTTCATTTGAAGTGATTTTCAAAACCCAAAAAGTAATGACTAAAGCTAAGGTTTACAATTTTAGAAAAGCAAACTATGAAGGTATGAAACAGAGACTAACAGAAGTAGATTGGAGTAAAATAGAGAAAACATCCACAGAAAAGGATGGCTGTTTTTTAAAAATGTAGTACTAGAGGTGCAAAACAATTACATCCCAAAAGTAGACAAATCTAAATCTAAAACAAAATGGCCAAAATGGTTTAATAGATCAATTTAAAAAAAAAAAATATTCAGCTGAAAAAAGGCACTTTACAGAGCGTTTAAAAGGGACCAAAAACAAAGTACACATAAAGAGTACTTGGAACTGCAAACATAAGTCAAAAAGGAAGTTAGAAAGGCCAAGAGAGAGAGAGAGAGAGAGAGAGAAATGAACATTGCTAAGGGGGCTAACACCAATTCCAAAATGTTTTTCCAATATATTAAAAGCAAGAGAATCTTCAAAAGAGGAGGTTAAATGTCTAAGAGACACAAATGGCAAAATCATAGACAAAAAAATAGCGAATATATTAAATGATTACTTTTCACAAGTTTTTACAAAGGAGGATACGGACAACATGCCCCACATGCCCCACATGTTGACCTGTTCCTATCCAGTTTTAAATAACTTTAGCATAACAGAGGCAGAAGTGTTAAAGGGACTAGGAGCTCTTAAAATAAACAAATCCCCTGGGCCGGATGAGATCCTCCCAATAGTACTCAAAGAAATGAAAGAAGTTATTTACAAACCGCTAATCAAGATCATGCAACAGTCTCTTGACACAGGGGTTGTACCGACAGACTGGAAAATTGCAAACGTAATACCGATCCACAAAAAGGGAGACAAAACTGAACCAGGTAACTACAGGCCAATAAGCCTGACTTCTATTATATGTAAACTTATGGAAACTATAATAAGATCCAAAATGGAAAATTACCTATATGGTAACAATATCCTGCGAAACAGTCAGCATGGTTTTAGGAAAGGGAGATCGTGTCTAACTAACCTGCTTGATTTTTTGAGGATGCAACATCGACAATGGATAATTGCAAAGCATATGACATGGTTTATTTAGATTTCCAGAAAGCTTTATAAATAAAGCAAGCATTGCTATTATAAAAAGATACCCTTTCTACTTCAACAGACGCATACTGCAGCGAAAACAAAAACGGAAGTACTTTGGAAACACACTGATGACGTCTCCCTACACGTCTCTTCTTACAGAAAGAGGTGGCAGGGCAGCTTTGTGATTAAGGGAAGAAAAGAAAGCATTACCTCACACAAAAATACCGGAGTAAGGAGCCACTTTGCTGTAATTACACCACCATACTTTAGAAAGGGACTCAGCTGTGTAGGGTTTCATTCTGTAGTTTAGTTTTGGACTTTGTTGTGATCTGTATTTCATTTACTTGCACTTATCTGCTCCCTATTGCACTTAACCTAATCTGAAGTATTTTGTATTTCACATGCGCTCGTAGCTAACCCGGATATAACGATCAACACTGTTCTCCGCTCTGGAGCTGCCCCGATATCAAATCTTACTGGGTTTTGTAATCGCTCTTATTAGGACTGAAATCATTGTATTTTGTAGCTTTGCTCTTAATTGTACTGTAATTCTGGATATGCATTTTTTTGTATACAACTGTAAGGTAAGGGCGTGTGATAAGAAATAAATAAATAAATAAATAATAATAATAATTTAACCTTTGTTTTTATATGCGTGCGTCTCATGTGCTTCACAAAATTATAACTATATAAATAAAATGTATTATTATTATTGTTAGTAAAAAAAAAAAATATTAAATGTTAACTCCCCTTTTTTTTGGTTAATAACTTCTGTACATTGAGTTGCTGTAGTTTGAGGAGACTTGATGGGATCCGGCTCTCAGCGTGCTGAAACATACTTCATAATAAACACGGCACTTGTCTCTGTTTTAAGCCTGCGAGGCTGGGTTTTGTATTATGTGGTGTGGGCTCGGTGCTCTGTATTTTGAAACGGCTTTCAGAAGCAGACAGTAGCATATACAGGTGTTTAGGTGTGTTATGGTTCCTGGGCTTTTCAGTTACTGTGCCCCGCATCTAAGGAATTCTCTTGCTCGGAATATTCGGGAAGCAGGTGCAATAACTTCTAGTTTAAGACTTTATTTAAAACCTGACTTTCAGTCCATAGCTTTGATTAGATTATCCAATCTTTGTGTTGTTAAGCACTCAGGCGCTATGGACGTGTAAAATTGTACCGCATAGAAACACTGGCAGCTATAGCTCTGGTTACAGTAATACTTACCGGGGTCTCCTATCTGTACCGACGTATCACTATCGGTATCACTTCAACTTATAGAGTCAGCCATCTTGCGTAAACACAGAAAACACTGACGTTACACTGTACACCCAAGAACGTGTGACGCGTTTAATATCTGAACGGCACGTGTGTATACATGTATAATAGAAACGTTCTATTCCTAAACAGCAGTGTTTATACGTCATCAGGTGTTGACGTTTAGTCATTTGGAACTCTAAATAACGCTCAACGTTATGTGTTTTTAATCTGTGCTTTTTTTTTGGATAAGTTGAATGTTTATATTTTAAACACCAGCCCTGTTATAAACCTGTACGAATGTTTAAAAAATGTTTTACAAATCATAAACGCGTCCATGAGTTTACAAAACAAACTAAATCCTAAACACATTTAGAATTATAAACACAGTGACGTGTTTGAAAAGCGTGACAAATACGTGTTTTAAAGTTAAACACTCGGTCTTACTGCGTACGATATTCGACTGCAACATTATTTTTGTTATTGTTTAGGCTCGATAGGTATTTAAAAAATTAGGTTAACATGTATATTTACAAAATTAATAACAAATGTAAAATGGGGCTCCCGAGTGGCGCATCCAGTAAAGGCGCTCCACGTGGAGTGCAGGATGCGCTCTATAGTCTGGACGTCGCGAGTTCAAGTCCAGCTTATTCCTTTGCCGACGGAGGACAGGAGCTTCCAGGGGGCGCCGCCCGAGGGGAGGGAGGGCTAGGTTGGCCAGGGTGTCCTCGGCTCACCGCGCACCAGCGACCCCTGTAGTCTGGCTGGGCGCCTGCGGGCTTGCCTGTAAGCTGCCCGAGAGCTGCGTTGTCCACCAACGTTGTAGCTCTTGGGTGGCTACATGGTGAGTCCGCAGTGTGAAAAAAAGCAGTCGGCTTTTATATATATAGTGTTTTAAATTATTATGTTTTGTTTTACTATTAGTTTTACTTGTTTAGTTGTAGTTTATATAGTTTTTAGCGAAAGCTAAACATGGCAACGTACGTGGTCTTTCTATAATGAGCAACGGGAGTGAAGTTGGTTCGGAGGATTTCGATACCAGCAACAGTGATGCTGACTTATCACTCAGTGATTATGATGAAGAGGATGTGGAGCCAAGAACAATACAAACTGTACGAACAGAAGAGCATGCAGTTACTTTACAGGTAAGCCAGCTGCAAACGGGAAGCTGTTTGGTTTGAAATGGCAGTGCTGTGACTAAATACTATCAAAACACAGCACTGGGTACAGGCAATGCGGCAGCCAGATCCATCACAATGCCTGTGCAAAGTAGCTGTGTACAAGCATTTGTGACTATCCCTCCAACACAAGCGAAGCAGACACTGTAAAAAAGGTACAGGGTCTGCTATGAAAATTAAAACAAAAGAAAAGACAAAAGAAAAGAAAAATGTGCAGTGGTTGCGAAGGCAATCCCGGGTTCTGTTGTATTGAACATTTCAATAAATGGCACAGAGCAAGTCAAAACTGGCACACGTTTTGAAGTTGTATTTATTTGATAATTACTGTTTACTGATTATTATTGTTATTAGCAGCTTTTTTGTTTTCATTGTTAAAAAAAAACAAAAAACGTTTTTATCTCTATATTGAATATGGGTATGTAGTACACAGCAGCATAAAGGGTTAATGAAAAACACAGTTTAAGTCATTTATTTGTGTTTTATTCATCATATGTTAACATTTTATAGCAACTACAGATTTGAAAACATTATTATTATTATTATTATTATTATTATTATTATTATTATTATTATTATTATTATTATTATTATTTTCAAAATCTGGTACCTGGGAAGGGGTTTCATTTTTACATCTGGAGTTGAAGTGGTTAATAATAAATGAAAATACTTACTGTTAAAAGGCTAGCAAGTTGGTTAAACTCTCCTGGTAGCATTAAGCTTGCTGTGCAGTATTGCTTGAATAGTGTACGAGTGTTTGCCTTCAATTGTTTGTATAAAGTTATTTAAAGATTTTGTTTTCCTAAGCTTTATTGACAAAACCCAGAAGTGTGTGTGGGGTGGCGCAGTTGTTGACATTCGTGTGAGCTGTTTTTAATCAAACTGTCAGATTGTAATCTGTCTGCATCCATCCGTTGTTGATATTAAGAGTTATTTCTTCACCACTTCCAAACCCAAATATTACACTACGAATTGTGTTTTGTTTGCTGTCACTGAAAGCAGATCAGCGCTCAGCCTTTGCTGGGAACACGTGACGTGGGTGTAAAAAAAGTCACGTGATAGAGGGATACTACAGTATAGTTTTATGTCGTAGAGATTGGCTATCCAATGTGTCACTCATTCTGGAGCTGTGTATAGCAATTGCGAAATGATGCGGCAGGGGCGGGGCTTTACTTCAAACAGATATCGCGTGGTTTGACTGTGGCGCTGAACTGTAAGATCGCAATGTACATATTTCTATTTTTTAGTTTGTATTTATACTGCTGGGTTTTTACTGGAGCAATCTAGGTAAAGTACCTTGCTCAAGGGTACAGCAGCAGTGTCCCCTACCAGGGATTGAACCCACGACCTTCCAGTCAAGAGTCCAGAGCCCTAACCACTACTCCACACTGTATAAAAAAAATATTACTGTGTTATTATTATTATTATTATTATTATTATTATTTATTTAATTTGTTTTGCATTCCACTTTGTATCATGAAAGAAAATTAAAACGTTGATTAATATACGAGTTTTGCAAGTATGACCTGTATCATAATATTGCAGACAGAAACGGACCCCGATTGTAGCGGCGGTAAGAATCCAAGAGTACAACTTTTATCTTCCAAAATAGAAAGCTATTTTATTGATGAAATCGAGTGAACAGCAACACTCGGGCTGCTCTTAGCTGACCGCCAGAGCGCCCCAGGAGAACGCCCCCCACTGCCCCGTGCCTGACAACGGGGTACCGGCAGGACACCCCCGTCCCGCCCCCGCGTCTCCAGCAGAGTAAATCTCCGCGACAACAGAGATCAAATCATGTGAGAGAAGGGAACACGCGGATATCACGTGACTAACACGCTGTCACCGCCCCGCTTTCATTGGAAGAGTCACGCGGAATGATTTGAGACACGTGATCAGTCCTCTCTCATTGGTTAACGCCCGTCGCTGGATGTTTCCACAGCGTGATTTGTACCATCGTCCACAAAACCGTTTTTTCCAGTATTTTTTTGTTAAATTGGTTATTGCAAAGTCAAATTTGAAAAACACCAAACCCGGTAGCCGATTCCACAAAAAAAGACCACGTTTTTCCTAACACTAAAAGGTAAGTGCTGAGTTATTTATTACTCAAAGTGAAATGTATGTATTTGTTAATCTCCATCGATATGCATGAACATTCGTGTGTGTGTGTGTGTGTGTGTGTGTGTGTGTGTGTGTGTGTGTGTGTGTGTGTGTGTGTGTGTGTGTGGGGTCGGATTGACAGGCTCAACAAACCCTGTGAACGGGGTAGCATCTGGTGAAATACTTTTTGAGATACAGCATGGCGAAGAAAACAGCTTGTAAAAAAAAAAAAAAAAAAAAAAAGAAAAATGAAGACGCTTTTGTATACACCTGTATCTCGAAAAGTACTGCTAATTTAGGAACCACACTTGGCATACACATAGTCCCGGGAGTGTAGATGTGCAACGGGGTATATATTTTCGGAGGGGTCCTGGTTTTACCGAAATTGAACCAAAAAAGATAACTGTCTGACGTCAGTGCCTGGTAGCGTTGCTTTCGACCGTTCATTTCACTGAATAAATAGGGAGACATTGAATAGCCTATAGTTCAGCACACACGGGTCAGATCTGTGTTTCTGTCCGGTTAAAACTGGTAATCAGTGATAATAATGAGTGTTTGTGCCTTCAGTACTGGAGAAACTAATAATAATTTGTTCATTTAGGAAATACGTTTGCTTCCCCAAACACTCGTTTTTTTTGGCAGCCTAATAGAAGAACAAGTCAGCTGACTGGCCAAGCTTTATTTCTGATGAGCTCTCATTTTGGCAGGCGTCACAAATCTCCGCCAATTTACGTAGTTTTAGTGCCTCATTTGTTGAGCAATGAAAGAAGGCTTTGTGCAATATGAAAACAGCGGTAGGAATATTATTTTCTTCAGTGCGCTGAAACTATCTGAATATTCTTACAAACATTGCTGCACATTCATTCGAAGCCAAAAAGTCGACGTCTGTGTCTAAAATGGCAAGTGATGTGTGAGATTAACATAAAAACCAACAACAACAAAGTGATGCTTCAGATTTGGCAAGCGAGTCAGAATCGAGGGATACAGACCGCTGCAGGTAATGCACATCGCTCGAAAGTGCTTCACACTTTCCAGACACTGGGCAAAGGTACATGCTACGTATAGTGATCAACGTTTTGTTTTGTTGTGATCCTATTTTCTGTTATGAGGAGAGTAATAAACGAAAATTGTGGGGGGGGTTTGTACAACGCCACCTTTTCCACATATATTTTTTGAAGCGTTTATTTAAGTTACATTTGACAGTTTTCACTTGCATGCACAGCTTAAAAAAGAAAAAGTAAACCCCAGTAATGCTGTTACTTCATGAAAATGTGTCATTTGCCACTTGTTTATTGCGAAGAAACTACAATGGCAGGGATAAAAAAAGAAAGAAAAAAGCGATATCTACTTATGTACTGTTTCTGCCTGAAATACACACGTGGAAAGTGTATACTTTTATAGTTAATCCAGTGGAGCAAAGTAAAGCCTTCACAACCTATTCTGGAATAGTACAGTTTTACATATTTTAGGATAAATAGTATTGTGCTGCAAGCATTCAAGTTAACTAACGAGCTTTCGTTAGTTAACTTGAATGCTTGCAGCACAGTGATTGTCAGAACATTTTCTAGTTTTAATAAAATTAAAATGAATAACATGCTGTTTTAATAGCATTACAGTGAGATTTGTATAATTGTTTGTTTGCAAGGTGTCATTTGAATACTGGTCAGGAAATGGTATTTGCTTAATATTTTTATTATTAATGGTGATCAAACATTGTAACTTGTTAAGTAGTTATTTCTGAGATGTATTAGTTGATTGGTGCAAGTGCAGTTTTGCAACGTTTTGTTACTGTATGTAAAGTCTGATCGGATAGTCAGATTTTCACGACCATTTAAACAACCCCCCACCACTACGCACATCTTGAGCGCCCTGTGGCCCCCCAAGGTTTGGAAATGTCCTTATCTGGCCCGCCAGAGAATGTAATTGAGTACCACTGCTGTAAATGGTTATGATCTTGTATAGCGTAGGTTCTAAAAAAAAAAAAGTGAGACGATAATGTTTTGCCAAATAGAATAAAATACAAATGCATACTGTTATATGTATGCGTGTTATATATTCCATATTTAAGCACATACATTAAACACTTTCTGCTATTTGTTTACTGTATATCGCTGCCAAAGGAAGTTTGAGATTTTTTAAATTAACACAAAGTTGTTCTTCAACTGCTACAGAATGTTTATCTTGAAGAGACCTTCTTCACAACACGAAGTAATTTACTGACACTATCGAGAATCTCTTATATCAAATCATTAATCGTGGTAGCTAGCGTCACTTGCAGAGACTTACGCAGGTAGGCCTATATATTAATTTAGCTGTAAGACATTTTCCATCGCTGAAAAAAAAATAGACTTCATGATTAATCTAACTTCAGGTAATTCAGTGAAATATTTTACTTGCCGATATATATTTGGGGACGGCCCACCCCTCCAGACTAGGACATATTTTAATGCCTTCTATGTAATGAATTAAACATTTGCACAATATTCTAGTTCACAATTTAAAATGGAGAAAATGTAATCCCACTATATTGCTATCTATTGCTAGTCAATTATGTTAATGATTTAAACTATTGACAACATGTTTAAGAACATATGAAGTGGGAAGCGTTTAAAATCTTGAAAAAAAATGTATGTACAGTACTGTGCTTAATACGAGTTAGGCCTAATGTATGTACTCTACTGTACTTAATACGTTTCTGATTTTACATTTCTGGATTGCAATGAGATATAAAATACATCTTACAGTATGTCTTTAAAAAATGTAGAGTTTTGACATAGGTTAGATTTAGGTTTATGTTAAGTTGTGTGCTTAACTGTTTGGGTTTATTTTAAGTTTTTTGACTGTAGTAGTAAACAAAAAAAACACGTTTCAAAGGCATGTGGAAATGCGGGTGCATGAACGTTTTATCATTTTTTTTACAAATGGTAATTTGGAGCTTCAAGGAATTTTCCTGTGCTAAGTTTAAACAAGAAGAATGACTTTGTTCGGATAATTTTGTACAGTGGACATATATATGTATGGCATATTATATCATGCGTTTGCTTCTGGCCAGTGCCAGTTTGGCGGGTAAATACTTTTGTCTCTGTTCCATTTGGTGGGGATGGGGGGGAACCCTCGAATTCACCTGCAGTTGCAGATTTTCTTTTTCTCTCTCCAAATGTTAAGCCACACAAAACAAGCAAAGTTGGGTTGCAAATGCATCGTTTTGATTGGGTCGTCAGCCAAGCAGGAAAAACATTTAATTGGATTATTACAATTTGTACTGTGCTTGCTGTTGCCTGATGCTAGAGCTTCTTATTTATGATGGTAACTTGAGGTATTTCAGTAGAAATGTTCTACTTTAGTTCAGTAGGATTTTTGATGTCATTACAGAAGTAACACTTTTTTTATTCCGTTTGATACTAGACATATTCAAAGCTACACTGCAGTCGTTATCAGTAGAGTATGTACATAACACTGATTGCATACATTCAACTTTTGCTATACAATATTTAAGAACTGGTAGACCATAGATTGATGCATGAAAAATACACAGCCAAATCTGATGTAGAGTCGACTCCACTTATTTGCATATTGAATAATTGTATAATAATTGCTTAACTGCATAGCATGCAGCTGGTCCCGTTTTTAAGCGCATAATTTTCTATGATTGTATGGTACTAAATGCACATTTCGCGGTCCCGAAGTCCGTTGTTCATTGCATTTTAATTTGGATAATTGCATAATGCGAGCAATGTTCAAAAAATATATATGTTTGCGTTTGAGTTTCAAAAATAGCAGTGACGTAAGCGCATAGCAACTGTATGACAGCGGGAAAAGCAGGCACGAAAGACAGTTTTTTACAGTTGTTTATCAGCTCAATCGGCCGACTACTATGCATACTTCCATAAAATTATTTTTTTGCTACGTTGTAGTCAGAAGATCTATAGTAAGGTACTGTGCACCCCTGTTTAACTTTTATTTTTTACTGTACTGTATTACAATATATGAGTTTAGGCCGGCTGTAATATACGGTACATTAGTTTACATTATTTTACTTTTCATATCATAAGTTGCCAGAGAATAGTGTTTTGTATTGAGCGTATAACATTTCAAGTTGGTTTATTTTTGTGAACTTGTCCAATATTTTAAGTTACTCGTAATGAAATATAAAAAATAAATAAAGTTATGAATCTGATCAAAACGAATCATATACATGTACGCCCACTGTATTCCCTCACTCGGCGGTCCGAGCCCATGCAATTATGCTGTCTCCTGTAACTTGTATCCTCTTTTACTTGTTTCACTATCTATCATGAATCATGGAAATACTGTACAGGTGAAAATGCCATATTGATGAGCTTGATAGTTTAAGACGTATAGTTCATGTATCAATAACATAAATGTAAAATTTGGAAAAACAGAACAGGCTGAGTAGGAGCCGTTAACATTGGATTGGCCCAACTATACCTTTGATATTACTATATAAACAGTACTGTAGTATTTGTGTTTTTATTATACTGCAGTGAATGTAATTACAGGGTGTTGCCAACCAAAAACATAAAAATACAACATTTTCCAAGTACACCTGGAGGTCATGTGTTAACTTGTCGTTTTATTTGTTTTAGTGTAATGAAGACAAGATCCATCTACAAATACACAGGCTGTGATTAAAGCCTGACATCACAACTTCATAATCGTATATAATCATTATTTTAGTCATTGAGCAGACGCTTTTGTCAGAAACAACTTACAGAGACTATTTATTTAACTAGGAGAGTTACCCATTGAGACGGAGGCCTCATTACAAGAGGGTCCGGGGGAGGGGGGGAAGTGGGGCACAAACACACTTTTAACCCTAATTAAGGTAGAGGGACTTTAGGTAGGCCGGATTGTATAACCTGCTTTTTGGATTTGGCCATGACACCGGGATTAACATACCTGCTCTTACGAAGAGTGCCATGGGATCTTTAACATCCACACAATGTGGACAGGACCTCGGTTTAAAGATTGAAGTACTACTGAGCCAATTATATTTAAGTCAAACAATTACAAACAAAAACCCCAAAAACTACAATAAAAATCTAGATAAACACAATATAGAATTGTCCCCTGCTAAATGAATAACAAACTCTGTGTTGTGAATTATTCAGTCAGGAGTGGTCGGAGATTTGGTGGATAAATATAACGCCACTCTGGCAAATAGTCTTGACACTATTGCACCTTATAAAATAAAGAAACTATCTACAAAAATATTTTCTCCTTGGTTTAATGATACAACACGTATGCATAAACGTATGTGTCGCAAATTAGAACGCAAATGGGAGATCGACTGGACTTCAGATATATTATCAAAGCTGGAAAGATAGTATTTTAACATATAGAACGTCACTGTCTTTAGCTCGATCTGTTTATTTCTCCGATCTTGTTGACAAAAATCAGATTTATTTTTCAGTCAACAGCAAGATTAACAAATCCGCAATCAGAGCGCGTTACACAGAATATTCCTCCAGTAAGCTGTGAATCACTTCAATAAAAAAGTGACCGACATTAGGAATCAGTTGAGCAACTACATACTGATATAAACAATTATACAAATATTCTTGGTCCGTCTGAACCCAACCAAATCTTACAGAACTTTTGCTTGACATGTGAACAAGAGCCGGATGCCATAATTAAAAAGACTAAACCCACAACATGTGCATTAGATCCCATTCCTACTACACTTTTGAGAAAAGTATATCCAAAAATAAATAACACAGTTTTAAATATTATTAACAGCTCACTCTCATCAAGTACTGTTCCAAATTCTTTGAAGACTGCGTAGTAAAACCCCTGCTCAAGAAGCCTACCCTTGATCCCAATGTGCTTAATAATTACAGGCCTATTTCTAATCTCCCTTTTTTTGTCCAAAGTGTTAGAAGAGTAGTGGCTGAACAATTAAATAGATTTCTTGCTGCACAGAATATTTCTGAGAAATTTCAGTCAGGTTTCAGGCCTTATCATAGCACCGAGACGGCACTAATTCGAGTGGTAAATGATATGTTGATGACTTCTGACATGGGCTCGCCTTCAGTACTTGTTCTACTGGATCTAAGTGCTGCTTTCAACACCATTGATCATTCTGTCATAATTAATCGCCTTGAACATTTAGTGGGATTGTCAGGTACTGTCTTGTTCTGGTTCAGATCCTATCTCTCTAATAGGTTTCAGTTTGTTAAAGTTGAGGAGGCGACCTATTTTATGTCAAAGGTTACGTGTGGGGTTCCTCAGGGTTCAATTCTTGGCCCAATTCTGTTCTCTCTATATATGTTACCTTTGGGAAATATCATTCGTAGACACAGAGTTCATTTTCATTGCTATGCTGATGACACTCAGCTTTGCCTGTCTCTCAAACAGGGTGATGTATCTGCTGCTAATATTTTGAATACCTGCCTTGCTGACATTAAACATTGGATGTTTAAAAGCTTTTTAATGTTAAACTCAGACAAAACAGAATTGATGATAATGAGACCTCAGAAGCAATACAAGAACATAGATTCATCTGATTTTCTACTCGACGGTCTCTGTACAGATTCTAGAGCAGAGATAAAAAAAACCTAGGTGTCACTTTTGATTCAGACCTCTCCTTTGAATCACACATTAAAAATGTTACAAAAATGTTCTTTTTTCATTTAAGAAACATAGCTAGACTGAGAGGTATGCTTTCCAAGCAGAATGCAGAGAGATTGGTGCATGCTTTTATATCTTCAAGGATTGATTAATGTAACAGCCTTTTTGCTGGTATTAGTAACAATGTTATATCTCGGCTGCAACTTGTACAGAATGCTGCTGCAAGAGTTTTAACTGGGAGTAAGAAACAAGATCATATCACCCCTGTGCTAGCGTCCTTGCATTTGCTTCCTGTTCGATTTAGGATCGATTTTAAGGTGCTATTATTATCCCACAAGGCTCTAAATTGCTTAGCTCCACCCTATTTAAAGGATCTTTTAAAACCATACGTTCCTAATCGTCCACTTCGATCACAGGATGCCAGGCTACTTTCCATACCAAGTATTCAGAAACAAAACTCAGGTGGTAGATGCTTGAGTTACATTGCACCGAAATTATGGAACGACTTCCCAGTACTATAAAGGAAGCTCCTTCTGCCAATGCTTTTAAATCTCATTTAAAAACACACTTGTATAGCTTAGCTTACGCAAGTTTTTAAAGTGATATTCTCTCGCTTCTGTATATGTATATAACATATAATTATATGTGTGTTTTATTGCTGATTTTATATATATATATATATAATATATATATATATAAATTTCTATGTGTGTTCTATTTTCTGATTATTGATATATATATACAGACGTGCTCAAATTTGTTGGTACCCCTCCACAAAAAACGAAGAATGCACAATTTTCTCTGAAATAACTTGAAACTGACAAAAGTAATTGGCATCCGCCATTGTTTATTCCATATTTAATAGAAATCAGACTTTGCTTTTGATTTTTTATTCAACATAATATTGTAAATAAGAAAACAAATGAAAATGGCATGGACAAAAATGATGGGACCGCTAACCTAATATTTTGTTGCACAACCTTTAGAGGCAATCACTGCAATCAAACGTTTTCTGTAGCTCTCAATGAGACTTCTGCACCTGTTAACAGGTAGTTTGGCCCACTCTTCCTGAGCAAACTGCCCCAGCTGTCTCAGGTTTGATGGGTGCCTTCTCCAGACTGCAAGTTTCAGCTCTTTCCATAGATGTTCGATAGGATTCAGATCAGGACTCATAGAAGGCCACTTCAGAATAGTCCAATGTTTTGTTCTTATCCATTCTTGGGTGCTTTTAGCTGTGTGTTTTGGGTCATTATCCTGTTGGAGGACCCATGACCTGCGACTGAGACAGAGCTTTCTGACACTGGGCAGTACGTTTCGCTCCAGAATGCCTTGATAGTCTTGAGATTTCATTGTGCCCTGCACAGATTCAAGGCACCCTGTGCCAGGCGCAGCAAAGCAGCCCCAAAACATAACCGAGCCTCCTCCATGTTTCACTGTAGGTATGGTGTTCTTTTCTTTGAAAGCTTCATTTTTTCGTCTGTGAACATAGAGCTGATGTGACTTGCCAAAAAGCTCCAGTTTTGACTCATCTGTCCAAAGGACATTCTCCCAGAAGGATTGTGGCTTGTCAATATGCATTTTAGCAAATTCCAGTCTGGCTTTTTTATGTTTTTCTTTCAAAAGTGGAGTCCTCCTGGGTCTTCTTCCATGGAGCCCACTTTCGCTCAAAAAGCGACGGATGGTGCGATCAGAAACTGACGTACCTTCACCTTGGAGTTCAGCTTGTATCTCTTTGGCAGTTATCCTTGGTTCTTTTTCTACCATTCGCACTATCCTTCTGTTCACTCTGGGGTCGATTTTCCTCTTGCGGCCGCGCCCAGGGAGGTTGGCTACAGTTCCATGGACCTTAAACTTCTTAATAATATTTGCAACTGTTGTCACAGGAACATCAAGCTGCTTGGAGATGGTCTTGTAGCCTTTACCTTTACCATGCTCGTCTATTATTTTCTTTCTGATCTCCTCAGACAACTCTCTCCTTTGCTTTCTCTGGTCCATGTTCAGTGTGGTGCACACAATGGTACCAAACAGCACAGTGACTACTTTTCTCCATTTAAATAGGCTGAATGACTGATTACAAGATTGGAGACATGTGTGATACTAATTAAGGAAACTAATTAGTTTGAAATATCTCTATAATCCAATTATTTATTATCTTTTCTAAGGGGTACCAACAAATGTGTCCAGGCCATTTTAGAATATCTTTGTAGAATAAGCAATAATTAATCTCTTTTCACAGCTTCTTTGCTTTATTCTATGACATACCAAAGGCATGCAAGTATACATGATAAAATAGCTTTTAATTTCATCACTTTTCAGGAGGAATGAAGCATTATTTCAATGAGCTGTAAGGGTACCAACAAATTTGAGCACGTCTGTATATATATATATATATATATATATATATTTGTATGTGTTTTTTATCATGTAAAGCGCTATACAAAACTAAAGATTGATTGATTGATTGATTGATTGATATGGAGGCAGTTTGCAGTTGTTTGCTATCACACACAGCATACAGTTATGTGCTGCTTCCCATTTCCAGTCATCATTACTCACACCTGTTTTTCTCCCAATTTGTGAACTGTGGTATTGCTTGGCATGTCGAAAAATATGGGGGTCTGATCAGAAACATTTGTTAGAAACACTGAAGTAGTAAAAACATATCTTTTTAAATTCCTCAGGAAGCTAATGATGCTTCTTTGAAAATGGCTGCCTGCATGTCATGGATGATTCGAGATCGGGCAGGGACGTCTTTGTTCGCCTTTTCTCGTCAGTCAGTCACTTTGCTGTTTATGTACTCGGGTAGTCGCGTCTTTTGTTGGTGATTTTTAATACACACATCACTACTGTACTCTAATTTAAGACGCAAAATAATGGTTAAAGTGCATCTTAAAATGAAGGAATATGGTAGTTAACTGTCAAAACTGCAACTTTTGTTTACATGTATATGTCCATATAAAAATGTAAATGTTATCCGCAAACCACAAATCCATGTTAGTGCACAGGCAGTGTAGTGGTCAATTATTATTATTATTATTATTATTATTATTATTATTATTATTATTATTATTTATTTTTTTCTTAAGGTCCATGCCACATTACTCATGGTTGAAGGACTCAAGATGGCAGAGAACCAAGAGATGGCTGAGAAAATGGATGGGCAGAAACCCTTGGATCCTTCCCCACTCTTGGAATATGGTAATTAAATCAGGAAGTACTTCACTATATACTGCTGAATATCACATTATGGGGACTCTCTCTACCTTTGGGAGACATATAACATGCCCCTACAAAGTGATTTCATGTGTTTCACATCTACTGTTACCGTGCATGTGATTC
This sequence comes from Acipenser ruthenus, assembly GCF_902713425.1. Taxonomy (NCBI): domain Eukaryota; kingdom Metazoa; phylum Chordata; class Actinopteri; order Acipenseriformes; family Acipenseridae; genus Acipenser; species Acipenser ruthenus. The sequence continues at coordinate 107,260 of NW_026707543.1, forward strand.
TCTTCTTTCAGAAACTTCGGAACAAGAGTCTTATTCAGACAGGGGCCAGCTAGGTGGGAGACTTCAAGGGGTGGCTGAGATAGAGAATCCCCTCAATGGGATCGGGACTAAAGTAACAAGAGGTATGTTCACAACTGAAGGAGGACAGGAAGGGCCTCACAATGATGGACAACCAGAAGACATTCAGAACAAGGGACAGCTGGATTGGCTTGAAAGTTGCTGCCTAAACAACCCAGGTAGATACAGTTTGAGGCATTTACTTGTGTGTTCATCTCTAATGCAGACAAAAGCCACCAAATGTACATTGCTGTGCAAAAGTCTTAGACACATTCTCGAGTTACAATATCTCAAAATAAACTATACTTGAGCAGCTAATATGAAGTGTTGTAGTAGCTAACCCATCACATTTATCCAGCTCTTTCCATAGATGTTTGATAGGATTCAGATCAGGACTCATAGAAGGCCACTTCAGAATAGTCCAATGTTTTGTTCTTATCTATTCTTGGGTGCTTTTAGCTGTGTGTTTTGGGTCATTATCCTGTTGGAGGACCCATGACCTGCGACTGAGATAGAGCTTTCTGACACTGGGCAGTATGTTTCGCTCCAGAATGCCTTGATAGTCTTGAGATTTCATTGTGCCCTGCACAGATTCAAGGCACCCTGTGCCAGGCGCAGCAAAGCAGCCCCAAAACATAACCGAGCCTCCTCCATGTTTCACTGTAGGTATGGTTCTCAACGGGGGGGGGGGGGATGTATTTTTATTTGATATAAAATGTATACATGACATGGTAGTATTAAATCAGGTTGATTCTATGGTAGTATAACCCGCCCCCCCCCTCCAGAAAAAAGAAATAAAATTGTGCAAAATGTCTAAGACTTTTTCACAGCAGTGTATATCTCCACAAGTCACTCCATTAATTATCAGTCTCGGAGCCTGTCGCTACTGGAGAGAAATATTGTTTTTGATAAGTCTCTACCTTTGGGAGACATATAATATGTCCCCACAAGGTGATTTCATGTTAAATCAGAAAGGGCGCTACAATATACTGTTGAATGTCACATTATGGGGACTGTCTCCCAAAGGTCTATGTCCACGTCAGCCAGTTAATATTTTCAGTGTTGGGTGGCATCTTGATATGACATTTAAATGGCTTTTCTTTAAGCATCCACGTGAGGGAAGCTTGTATGTTTTTTGTAAATCTGCAGACATTACCAGCCTCATCACACCTATAACTGCTTTGATCTTCTGAACTGATCGCAATGTTGAATTTATATTCTCTGCATTGTGGAAACTCCTCTAGAAAAATCTAACTACTGGTCACGTTGATCTGTGACCTAAGATGGCTGCCAAATTGCGGTCATGCGACGTTCGTTTCTGGAAAATAAAGACCAAACGCTTTGAGATATTGGCTTCATATATGCTACGCAACTTCTATTTTTTATGTGTGCTTTATTTTGTTTCTTAATAAATAATTCAGTACTTTGCCAAGACATGAGTTGCATCACAGGCTGATAAGTTATAAAAGTAGTGATATTTGAATTGAACCCTTTTAGGACGAAGCGTTTTTTGGTGGGATGGTCCCCCAAGACTAAGGTTTTTTTTTTTTGGCTGTTCTTTATTCTCTTCCTATAAAAAAAATCACTTTTTTTACAGTGAGAATTCATTTCTTTTGATTTGCATTTTAAGTCCTTGTGATCTAAAATGCAATGTCAAGCACAGCATCCCATGTCAAGCACAGAATCCTTCATTTTTCCAATGCTTAATGATAAGGTAAGGTTTCTTATTTGTTCATTAGAAATTAAGAACCATTACCAATGATAGTTGACACATGCTTTGCGATATCTTCAAATTTGGTACACTACTGTATTATAACATTCTGTTGGACAAGGGTCATTATCTGTGTCATTATTATTATTTCTTAGCAGACGCCCTTATCCAGGGCGACTTACAGTCGTAAACAAAAATACATTTCAAGAATCACAGTACAAGTATTAATACAATTAAGAGCAAGATAAAATACAATTATTTCGGAACCTTTACTAACATCTCAGAATCCACAAGATAATAGTGCCTAATTTTTCTCCTCACTGTGAGACAGAGCTTGCACCACCACCTTGCGCTTGTTTGAAAAATATATACAGCTCTGGAAAAAATTAAGAGACCACTGCAAAATTATCAGTTTCTCTGGTTTTACTATTTATAGGTATGTGTTTGGGTAAAATGAACATTTTTGTTTTATTCTATAAACTACTGACAACATTTCTCCCAAATTCCAAATAAAAATATTGTCATTTAGAGCATTTATTTGCAGAAAATGACAACTGGTCAAAATAACAAAAAAGATGCAGTGTTGTCAGACCTCGAATAATGCAAAGAAAATAAGTTCATATTCATTTTTAAAACACCACAATACTAATGTTTTAACTTAGGAAGAGTTCAGAAATCAATATTTGGTGGAATAACCCTGATTTTCAAGCATAGCTTTCATGCGTCTTGGCATGCTCTCCACCAGTCTTTCACATTGATGTTGGGTGACTTTATGCCACTCCTGGCGCAAAAATTCAAGCAGCTCGGCTTTGTTTGATGGCTTGTGACCATCCATCTTCCTCTTGATCACATTCCAGAGGTTTTCAATGGGGTTCAGGTCTGGAGATTGGGCTGGCCATGACAGGGTCTTGATCTGGTGGTCCTCCATCCACACCTTGATTGACCTGGCTGTGTGGCATGGAGCATTGTCCTGCTGGAAAAACCAATCCTCAGAGTTGGGGAACATTGTCAGAGCAGAAGGAAGCAAGTTTTCTTCCAGGACAACCTTGTACTTGGCTTGCTTCATGCCAAAGCTACCCGATTCCAGCCTTGCTGAAGCACCCCCAGATCATCACCGATCCTCCACCACATTTCACAGTGGGTGCGAGACACTGTGGCTTGTAGGCCTCTCCAGGTCTCCGTCTAACCATTAGACGACCAGGTGTTGGGCAAAGCTGAAAATTGGACTCATCTGGGGGTGCTTCAGCAAGGCTGGAATCGGGCAGATTTGTCTTTGTGAAGGACGCATGAATCAAGCCAAGTACAAGGTTGTCCTGGAAGAAAACTTGCTTCCTTCTGCTCTGACAATGTTCCCCAACTCTGAGGATTGGTTTTTCCAGCAGGACAATGCTCCATGCCACACAGCCAGGTCAATTAAGGGGACAGTGGAAAAGAAAATCCAAAAGGTGTTGTTAGCGGACGATTGTTACAGTACAGGGATGGTGGTGGTGAAAAACTGAAATTTCCGGTCAGTATGAAAGAGATACTGTTGTGCATATGCATTTATAAGGCATTTCGGGCACTTAAGATGCAATGCGACAAGCGAAACTGTGCAGTGATGCGTCAAAATGAATAGAACCTATACTTTTGATAAGTATCTTTCACACGACAAGCTACGCAGGAACGGTACCAGGGCAGCACTGGACTGACGAGAAATAAATAGGATTGAATCCGATTTTTTGCGATTTGACGCACGTCAACTAGGGCATTGAGCAATCGGAGAACAGCTTCAATGCACGTGGTCCAGCAGGGTGAAGCAGTTTCCAAAATGACGGAGGAAAAATACTTGTCGTTGAAAAACTACCCAGAGCTTTATGACAAAGGCCATCACAATTATAAAGATACAGATTTGAAAGGGAATATATGGGAGTCCATTTCGAAAGAACTGGATAAGCCTGGTATGTGTGATTTATTGCCATATGTGTTGAAATACCATCAGAGAAGACACTCATAATTTCCACATCATGTTGATAAGTAGTACCAGTCTTGATCATAGTTCTGTCAATAGCAATTTTGAACAGTTGTATAGATCTGGCAATTTTCAAACCTATCGCTGCTGGTTTGTGTGGTCATGTCGCTGCGAAAGGTCTCGTCGGGAGTCGTTGCCAATTAAAAAATCACTTTGTGTCTGGTGTGTGGAGACCTTTACTCATCCACTTTTTAATATGTCTTATGTAGACATTGATTTAATTTATATGTCAATTATAAAACCATGGCAGCCACTAAGCCAAGTCAGTTTTCCCCATTTACTATTTATTTTTTTATTTTTTATTAAACAATAAAACAAACTGGTGATTTTTTTGTTTTAAATGAATCCCAACTTTGGTGTTTGTGAAATAGACACAGATTCCAGGTGCAGGGAAAATGGTAGAAATAATATAATATCCCCTGTCAGATTTTGTTTTAAAACAACCCCCAATACATGTACTTGAACCAAATTTATTTTTCATACATTTATACATAAAAAATATTAACTTCATAAATTAATTTAATGTATAGAGTTATATGATGAAAATGCAGATTAAAGTATTGTTTTTTCTATATGGTCTATTTGCTAAGCATACTAATGAAATCAAGTTATATAGCCCACTATTGTGTGCAAGTGGATCTTTCAAACTGGAGGACACAGAGATTGCTACATCAATCAATCTTGCTACAGTCCGCCACTGATGAAGTAACTTCATAATTGTATTTGTTATCTTGTGCAGGATGAAAGTATACAAGATGGGCCAAAGTAGATGAAGACCAAGTGCTTATCTATTTCAAGCCTTACAAGGTGAAAGCAGAAAACAAATGCCAGGTGAGATTGTAATGATTGTAATGGTGCCATACATATATTGAATATTTAGTTTTCTTCTACATTCTGTCTGAGTCCGTTCAAAGTAAACACTCCCCGCCCCCAATAGCATAATCCTTTGGCATTTTACTATATTTTTAGTTTCTTTATTGGGGGTGGGGTGTTTGGGTATCCATATGAATTTTCCTGACAATTGGATAAGTTTGACGTAGGTGTGACATAGGGTCAGATGTAGAGGTGGGATGCTAAGAAATTCTCATGGTATGATAACTATCAGAAAAAATACCACGATTATCATATAATTATATTGCAGTGTAATTTTTTATATAAAATATTCAACTGGTTTTCAAATATGCAGATTAACACAAATCCACACACCTGTACTTTATTGGGTACCAGTATCTTTGCCTTCAGTCAGATTTATCAGGGTATTTGCATCAAAATGGGATTTACATCCTTTTTTTGTGAAGAAAACAATGTGTTAATATTGCTAGTAACAAACAATAATTTAGGCATACAGTACTTTTGAGTCTTTTAAAAGCCCTTTCACAAATGGTCGTTTGGTGCATGCTGAAGTACGGTTCAGTTCATTTGCAGGCATAAATGAAACATCCAAAACAAACTGATTCACCCCAGAATTTGCACCAAACCAATCGGCCTGAGACTACTTGTAAATACACAGATATACTGTATATGGTGCAAACTGTATTTGTGTAAAGACCATCATAAATATGCCCTGTTTCTTACATACGGCTACTTTTTTATGTAAAGCAAACACCTTTGTATAATGGAACAGTCCAGGGATTATGGCTAGTCTGTAAATGTTATTGTGTTTTTGTTTGTTGTTTTTTTTTTTTTTTTTATATAAAATGTTAATTATTGTATCATTTAACAACTGGAATAATGGCTGGTTCAGTGTGTACTACCAGGGAATAATACCATAGAGAGGTTTTGGGGAGAGAGTTTTGGGGACAGGAACCATTCAGATGGTATTACCCCTGGTAATACACACTAAACCAGCTATTGTTTATTGTAATATATGGATTTGAGTCTGAACAATATGTGTCTTCCCTTTCGGGTCTGCGTGGTGGATAGACTGAAATGCCAGCTCTGCACAAGCCACACTTTGAGCTCAAGCTGATGTGTTGAAGTGATAATACCATCGTTCAGAGCCCAGCGAAAATATTACCATTTGGGTATTACAAGATTTTTTTTCTATGACGCACAGTAGTATTCTTTAGGTCTATCCATGTATTTCAATAGATTAACCTATATTAATATAAAAACATAAGAACATAAGAAAGTTTACAAACGAGAGGAGGCCATTCAGCCCATCTTGCTCGTTTGATTGTTAGTAGCTTATTGATCACAAAATCTCATCAAGCAGCTTCTTAAAGGATCCCAGGGTGTCAGCTTCAACAACATTACTGGGGAGTTGGTTCCAGACCCTCACAATTCTCTGTGTAAAAAAGTGCCTCCTATTTTCTGTTCTGAATGCCCCTTTATCTAATCTCCATGTGTGACCCCTGGTCCTTGTTTCTTTTTTCAGGTCAAAAAAGTCCCCTGGGTCGACATTGTCTATATCTTTTAGGATTTTGAATGTTTGAATCAGATCGCCGCGTAGTCTTCTTTGTTCAAGACTGAATAGATTCAATTCTTTTAGCCTGTCTGCATACGACATGCCTTTTAAACCCAGGATAATTCTGGTTGCTATTCTTTGTACTCTTTCTAGAGCAGCAATATCCTTTTTGTAACGAGGTGACCAGAACTGAACACAATATTCTAGGTGAGGTCTTACTAATGCATTGTAAAGTTTTAACATTACTACCCTTGATTTAAATTCAACACTTCTCACAATATATCCGAGCATCTTGTTGGCCTTTTTTATAGCTTTCTGAGTCAACATAAACTCCTAGGTCTTTTTCATAGTTCCCTTCTTCAATTTCAGTATCTCCCATATGATATTTATAATGCACATTTTTATTGCCTGCATGCAAAACTTTACACTTTTCTCTATTAAATGTCATTTGCCATGTGTCTGCCCAGTTCTGAATGCTGTCTAGATCATTTTGAATGACCTTTGCTGCTGCAACATTGTTTGCCACTCCTCCTATTTTTGTGTCGTCTGCAAATTTAACACGTTTGCTTACTATACCAGAATCTAAATCATTAATGTAGATTAGGAATACCAGAGGGCCTAATACTGATCCCTGTGGTACACCACTGGTTACCTCACTCCATTTTGTATTATAGGTAAAAAAGAGATGGAGGATTTTTTGTTCCAGCACTCAAATATAAGGCATGATTGGACAACTGTCAAAGTGAAGATATTCAACGAGAAGAGCAAGATACAAAAGCTTTCACAGAGACGTCTGGCCAACCTCCAGGAGTGACACTGGGAATAATTACTCTCATTATTTCATGATGTTTGTAATTAAACCTTATAACTGTAATTGTAATCGTGACTGCAATGGTGCTAAAATACAATAATGTGGATGGATATTGAATTGAGTCTACTAAAGGCTGTCATTCATACCTGAATTCATTGTATGAGAGACGTTCTAAATGTTTTTAAAACACATACACTAATGGGAACCACTAATTTTCAGCTTAGCCACCGCCTTTAAGAATGCACTTTTCATATAGTTTTTTTTCTGTGAAGTTTTTGCTCGATTTGTATAATTTTGCGCACGACTACTGGCCACGATTGCCTCAGGTGGATACACTAAGAACTTAAGCCTTTATATACCTGAAATATGTCATTAGCATTTCTGATTGGATTACCTTAACCCTTTGCGGTCCTATGTCGGACCTGGTCTGACATCGCAATTTTCCCTTTCCGGTCCAATGTCGGACCCTGTCCGACATCATCAAAAAGACACAAAAAACAGGTCTCTAGTCTTTTTTCTCCGGAAAAAGCCGAGAAAACTATTCAATGGCCGAGTGAGACCGATAGGAGCCGAGAGAAGCCGGAAAAAAAAAAATAGTGGGTGTATCTCATGAATACTGATAGACCCGACACTACATAGATAACACGGACATACACAAACAAGATAGCTGCTTCCGCATCCAGCGCTCAGAGAATATCACAGACATTTGCAGAGCTTTTTGAGATGTTATAGTAATAAAATAATGACTTGGATCGCATTACTGAGGTGTTTGCTGGAGATGCAGTACTGAGTGTCCTGTTGTTTTGAAGTGTCTTTTAAACCTGTTTTACTGTGAAAAAAAAATACTTTTAAACAGCGCGTCTAAAATAAACTGCGTGTGTGAAAATAAATTGGACCTGACACGCACTTAATAAATGAACTGCAAAGGGTTAATATTTCACACAGCTACTATATTTCCAGTAACAAACATTAACTGATTTGGAGACTCCTGGTGACATGAAGTTGTAAATGCACACCATTTATTTATATATCATTTTTCATTTTCGTTTTACATTTTAATTAACATAAGTAAGATAAGTTAAATGTTTTAAACTCACCGATATCACCAAGATGTGGCTGGATCGGTCTAAGAAAACAGTTTGGTATGGTGGGCAATCGTTTTCTCGTTTCTTTTCTTTCCTGTTGGTTTGTCCTCTGCAGAGTGGGTGTCCCTCTTTAATCCTTTAAACTCTGCATATTTCTCAGCTTGGAAAGTGTCAATGTTGGGGCCGTTAATTGAAACAAACAGCATGCTGTTCAGTGTGCTTACATGCATTCGGCTTCTCTGGTCGGTCAGAATAAGGTTCATCACACTAAAGCCACGTTCACATTCAGCAGTGGACCACAGGAATTACACCTACTGTGGTTACCAGTTTGTTCAGGTTATCCCCCATGCGCTGAGTATCTTTGTGCTCTCTGAATTCCTTTATAGTTAGAGGTCGTGAAACGTTGAATTTTAAAGTTTTGCACAGATTCATAACTTTATCGTCCCCAAACAAAATTCTTGCATCCTCTTCTACAGGCCATGATGTGGGGTTGAGTACGGCTGCCTCCTCCAGGACCCCTTTATCATCAAATCTTCTTTCGATGTTGCCAAATAAAGCTTGTATGAACTGCGTGCGGAAACCTCTGTATTTCATTTGTTGAGCGTCAGATGGCTGTGTGATTGGAACCCCTTTAAATGCACCGGCTCTTGAGAACTCGTTGTTCATTGTGCTGGTATTTATTCAATCTCTGTCCTTCATAGCACGTAGAGCTTTTAATGCAACATCAATCTCCGGCTTGACAGTGATGACAGTGGAATTCCTATTTTGAAGAAACAGGGATAGCGCTTTTAGCGTCTCGAGTGCATCTTTCATTGTTGCTACTTCCATTACAAACAGCCAGTTTGTCATCTTCCCCAGTAGACCACCACATTCTGCTTTGTCCTGTGAAGAACGTGAGATGTCTGTTGAACCATTTCTAAAAAATGTAACAAGGGCAGGGTAACTTTCCCATAAAGCAGTCACCGATGTGCAGGAAGATGACGGCCAACGGACGTCAGAAACTCGACCAACCTTGTGTATATGTACACAGAGCTCAGCAGCCACAGCTTCAAGTTGCCTCTGGTTCTTGGGACTTAGTGAAAAAAATGAATACAGTGAATCGATTAATAGCTGAAAATGACTTGCTTCCTTTACTGTTCGAACAGCGTCATGAACAGCAAGCTCCAGTTTGTGGTTCATGCAGTGAATCTCGATTAGATTGTTGTTGATCTGTTCTCGCAGAATTGATGCTGCCCCTTTGTATTTCCCCAGCATCGATGCTGCTCCATCAGTTGCAAAACCCAGCAGACGCTCTCGAAGTATGTCTGCAGTGATGCCATACTGATTGAGGCTGGAAAGCAACTCATCTGCAATGCCAGCACCTGTCCCCGACTTTAGCGGCACAATGTTAAAAAAATAGTTGCCTAAAATAATATAATTGTATGTAAAAATAATGTGATATGTTGTAACAATTGTAAGTTGCCCTGGATAAGGGTGTCTGCTAAGAAATAAATAATAATAATAATCAATTACATACTTTGCAAGTTGTGCAGCCATTTTGTCTGCTACAAACAAGAGCATATTACAACCTGCATGGTCGGAATGCAGCATGTTCCCAGTATCCAATCCATTAAGCTGCTGTAGCTGCAAAATGTTTGGATGCATCTTAAACGTTTTCTTTACAAATCATGTAGGCTGTTATCATTATGCTCGTCGTTTTTTCCGATCACTGCAGTGCTGTTTTCAGCAGCTTTCTCTATGGCCTGCTTTTGTCTGGCTTGCGCTATGTGTTCACATTTCATATGAGACTTGCATTTACCGTGTTCACTTATTTTGTCATTTAGTTTTTTGGCTGATGTTGCAGTTGTGCCATTCATAAAGGCCTGGTCAATTCCAGGTCGTTCTTTTATATGGGTTCCCAGATCACGAATTGCTGAACAAACCGAGCAAATGACTGAACCGCTGGGATTAGCCTTTAGCCAAGCGCGATTAGCCTTCCATTTTTTGAAGCGAGCCTGCCCTACACAGCCGCCGATATTAATTGCCTGCTCTTCTGAGGCCCCTATGCTCTCCTGTGTGTCAGTACACATAGGGTACATACCTGCATCGTCACCTTTGATAGCTTTATTTCTGCCGCTGCAGAAATAAAGCTGTCTAGAGGATGAGATGTTCAATTTGAGCCCAGTTTTGGCTGTTTTGGTGATTTTTTGTATTTTTCATTCATTAGTAGTAAACTGGCAGTTATAGAAAAATAGCTGAATATGTCAATGGTTTCCTCCCAGTTTCTCAATATCTCCACATTTCTTAGCCACATAGTCAGGTTTAATGTAAACTAGAAGTTGTGATCTTCAATTTAAACCCACTTTTGCCTGTTTGGGGGATTTCTTTCATTATTAGTAAACTGGCAGTTATATACCATTCTGTTCAATACAGTTGATTTGACTGCACAGCAAAAACCAGCTAGCTTTGAGGCTGCATACCTCCATAAATAGGAAAGTTCCACACATATTGCAAAAATGCTCTAGTCCACAGTGATCAGACCTACAATTTGAGACCATTTGGTGATAAAATGCAGCTTTGTGTCAATTTTAAACCACCCCAGACGTTTCTGTGCAATACTGTTTGTCATTTGTTCAAAGGCGTACAAATAAACACCTGTATTTGTTGACAGAGATGCTGTGTCAGTGTATAAACACCTGTATTTGTTGACAGAGATGCTGTGTCAGTGTATAAACACCTGTATTTGTTGACAGAGATGCTGTGTCAGTGTATAAAGGCCTGATCTCATTTACACAGGGGCTGTGTCAGTGTATAAACACCTGTACTTGTTGACAGAGACCGACTTTATACCTTAGAAGAAGGTAAAGCTTTTTTTGTAGCTCTGGTCATTTACTTCGATTCTGGCTGTGGTCATATAACTCAATTCTGACTCTGTTCATGTAGCAGTATTCTGACTCTGGTCATGTAACTCAATTCTGACTATGGTCATGTAGCACTATTCTGACTCTGGTCATATTCCAGTATTGTCACACTAAGTTCCAACATTGGCTAGTTCAGGGATCCCGGCTATTGTGTACTGCCCCAGTATAAATATGTTTAATCTACATACAAAGCTGTTTAATCTACCCTGCCCTCTGCTCCCTTTGAACTGTCCCCTGCTCCCTTTGTCTGTACCCTGCTCCTCTGCGTAAAAATGTCATTTTAAATACAACAAAGATCCGCACAGCAAGGGTATGGAGCGGATAACTTGGCACAGCAAGGCAGCTCCTAGCTGGGCAGATGCTGCAGCTCTGCCTCTCATGCAACTGCTACATTTCATAAAAATAGGAATGTGTCAAGCAAGGAGAATAGCCAATTCGTTAGGAACAGGCATTTGGAAGACAGTACATGTTTCAAATGATTGAAAACTGGGAAACTCTTTGAGAAAAAAATCTTAAAATCCTTTATTGAAAAATAAATAATATCCACATTTGTTTTAAAGAAATAATGTTCCGATAGTCGTTTGAAATGTGCTGCAAGTTTAAAATCATCTGGAAATTAAACACTGATGCCTTTTTTAATTGTATTTTTTCTGAAAAAAAGTTGAAAGGCTGGGAGGATCTTCTGTGGAGAAGATCTTCCCGGCCTTTCAACATTTACTTTTCAAAACGAACATTTGTCATTCAAAAGAATGTGGAGAAGATCTTCCCTCCCTTTCAACATTAATTCTCAAACTGAATGCAGTAGGGATTCAAGGAAATGCATGCACATGGATTAGGGAGTGGTTAACATGTAGAAAACAGAAAGTACTAAATAGAGGAGAAACCTCAAAATGTAGTGAGGTAGCCAGGGGTGTACCTCAGGGATCACTATTAGGTCCTCTGCTATTCCTAATCTACATTCATGATTTAGATTCTGGTATAGTAAGCAAGCTTGTTAAATTTGCAGACGACACAAAAATAGGAGTGGCGGCAAACACTGTTGTAGCAGCAAAGGTCATTCAAAATGATCTAGACAGCATTCAGAACTTGGCAGACACGTGGCAAATTACATTTTAATAGAGAGAAGTGTAACGTATTGCACACAGGCAATACAAATGGGCATTATAAATATCATATGGGAGATACTGAAATTGAAGAAGGGATCTATGAAAAAGACCTAGGAGTTTATGTTGACTCAGAAATGTCTTCATCGAGACAATGTGAGGAAGCAATAAAAAAGGCCAACAAGATGCTCGGATATATTGTGAGGTGTGTTGATTTTAAATCAAGGGAAGTAATGTTAAAACTTTACAATGCATTAGTAAGACCTCACCTAGAATACTGTGTTCAGTTCTGGTCACCTTGTTACAAAAAGGATATTGCTGCTCTAGAAAGAGTGCAAAGAAGATGGTTAATCTTCCCTCTGACATTCTCCATTGACAAATTGAGGGATGCGCACCAGGCCGCACACCCGCCGCTCCGGATTCGGGGATCTGAACCCGACTCTCTTTGGATCGGCCGGGGGGCGACGGAGGCAATCACCCCTCCCTTTCAGAACGGCATTCGCCTATCTCTTAGGACCGACTTACCCATGTTCAATCATTTTCTGTTTTGTATTTGTAATTAATTTAGAACAATTTGTAGATTTTATTTTTCACTTTGACATTATGGACTTTTTTTGTGTTGATCAGTGGCAAAAACTCCTAATGAAATCAATTTTGAA